>NC_048415.1:10417384-10434481 GCF_013103735.1 Etheostoma cragini | reverse complement strand
TGTGTGTGTGTGTATACACATGTATACACTGCATGCAACAGTATTGAAGGAAAAAACAAGCTGTTCAGAGGTTTAATTTTTAAATGTTTGTATGAAGTTTACATGATTCATTAAAGTGTGCGACACCTGCAGCATTAAAGATTAGTTAATCATGTGCCATTTTCCTCCGCGTAGTAATTTTGAACACAATAAGAACGTTAAGCGCCCAGACTGACAGACTATTTTAATTGACTTCCTTGCCAATTTTTCTAAACTCGACCCAAAACGTTTCTGGTTACAGGCCTGTAGCCTATTAAACAGGAACATTGAGGAATAAAACCTAGCGTAGCCTACATACAACGTTGAGTAAGCAGACACATTTAAACATCCACAAATATAAATACAAAGAGATAAAACACCCATAACGACGTGAACAAAATTAGAAAACAACCGAAAAAAACAGAAAATAACCATTCCAAACAGTGAGCCTTATTGCGTTTTGTGCTTAATTCTGTCAGAGAAATTAGTCAACAATTGGTATTTTACACAATTTTGCTTGCTAAAAAGTCGACATCCATTTGACTAAAATTTGGTAGCCTACTACAGGAATGAAAACGTAAAGACCAAAAAAGCTACTTACCAGCAGGCCTATTTTTGGGAACAATAACAAGTGCATCCTGAAAAGAACAAACATGTATAAGCTGAGAATGGAACGTAATTCCATCCTACAGTGATTTGCTATACGGATCAGGCTTAAATAAGCAGAACGAATGGATTTTTCTGTATACCTGAATTACTCGTCTTGAAACTTTTTTGCGCGTTTTCTCACTCCATTCGGGTCGTATCTGGGATCGCAGCATTCAACCACATTGGCGACGTTTTATGTGTTTAATTCCACTAGGTGTAAAGTTGATCAGAGTTGTTTCTTCGCCACTGTGATCTACCAGTCCGTCACTAAAGTACCTTAGGAACCCTGGCGGTAACTGAGTCGAGAGCATGAAGGGAGGATGCAGAGAAAGCTGCAGCGAGGAGTGGGTGTAACCTGCAGCGAGCAGAGCACAGGGTTACCAAAAGTAGGGTTCAAGGACCTACAAGTGGCCATTGAGCGGGTTCCTGGTGGTCTTGGTTAAGCTTGAGGCTTGCGCAATGAAGTAATACACACATGAATGTAAATTCATTTCTCCAGTTAACGGTTGCAGCCTAGTGTACAAACTAGGAGTTCATGACCAAAAAAAAAAAAAAGTTTGGGATCCTTTAGTCTGATGCAGTAGTTTCCACATTAGGATACAGTCTCTCACATTGCATCACAATTTATCTTACTATAAACATATTTTTTAGGTTTCATACAACAGAGACAGACAAATAATATCTTACCGGGTGTGAATTCTAAGGACAAAATGTATTATGATGAGGACCAATATGTATGTGTACATCTGTGGACTGTTGTTATACTGTCAGTATCCAATTCACTACAAGGTTGGAATGTTTTTGATAAACATGTTTAATATTTCCCACTTACAATTGCCAATACAGTGCCAATAACCAACTAACAGAAAAAAATCTGCTATATGTAAGATTTGGGTTTTTGTCAAATTAAGCCAGGTGAATTTATTGCATAAGTACAAGTTGTCGTAGATACATTAAACTTTTATCAAGTGATACAAAAGACTAAAAAGGACGTACAATACTGCCTTGTTTAAGTACATGTATTAAGAAGAAACACAGTACACAAGTCTGAGTGCAAATAGCTGCAGCGCATGTTCTACATTGGAGGAAATGGAAGAACAAAATATGCCTTCAAGAGAGAAATCATACACAGCAGTGTAGAGAAAGATTATTTTTTTATTTTAACAAAACACTACCTGAGCTGCTGCATCAAAGCTGCTGGGAAGGCCTGGTTGCATAAGTGAGCGGTCTGCTTACAGCCAATTTCTGTTCTGTTCATCCATCATAAATGACTCGGTCACTCTGTCATGTGTTTAAACTCTACCCATTCTCCAATCGTAGTCTTTGCCCCAATACTTTAAAGCTCTAATTAGCCAACTATCACGAGACTAAAGGAAGAACGTACAGCAGTGCTTTTTACACCGCATAAGTAGTGACACGATGACTGGAATTATTTCTGTAGTTTTAAAGCGTCCACTCATGGACACATAATTTTTTCGCACATTTATTATTTTCTTTGTAATTGAAAAAAAATAAGCCTTGTAAAAATCCAGATATTGCTCACATTTAGAAAGCAGAGTTGGTTGTATGTGAATATAACTTATCTTTTAGCAACTTGGATAAGTCTGCAGTGATTGTGACACCGGAGCATACAAAAAATGCCTATGACCCATTTGGTGTTACCAGCAGAAGTTTTCTCTGTATCAGCATTTAATATTTAACCGTATAATCGTACATAATGTGAGCACATCATATAATAAAACACAGCATGAATCATACCCAGTGTAAGCTTCCTTTGGTCGACACACCGGGCGGGAGAGAGTAAACAATCTTACTCACGACTCGATTTCTAACAGCACTGTGAGTCTTTTTACTCGAGATTTCCTCTTCTGTGCTTTTATCTGAGGCGGCAGAACTTCTTCTCCCTCCTGCCCCCTGTTGGTTCCAGGAGGAGGACAGAGACTGCAGGGCAGAGTGGAGCTCGTCTCTTGTTGTTATCACACTCTGAAGAAAGGGAAGCTGTAGGGACGGCGTCAGTGCTCCCTCCTTGGACAGACCAGTGATCTGCTCACCGACAGCCCTGGCAGACGAGGAGATCAGCTCTCTGCTGCTGCTGGGGTTAGAGTCTCTGTCTTTTCCTGGAAGGAGGACAACAGTCAAATAGGCATAGTGACACCTACAACAAAAATCTGCTTTATCGCGGCGGGCAGGTAGTTTTGTTCATGCTGCTCGTGCTTTACATGCCCATGCTGCCAGCCACTCTGCCAGTTAACAATCCACCAAAAACTCTACATTATTTATACTGCGTGGATTGGGTGAGACACAGGTAAACCCTTTATAAAACACACAGCAGTCACAGCATGTCAGTTCATTATACGTACATACTGACTGCACTAGCAAAACATTGTCTAAAGATATTCAGCTGTTTATCTTTGTGAATTTTAAACAGTAAAATGACAAAAAGTAATAGGCTTTGACTCTTGCCCTACGGTTTCTTTTAGTGCTTTTGGCTGTACAATGTTACACTGGATAAGAGTTAAAGCTTAAAACATGCAGGCTGTGTGTATATCGGACGCCTCACCTTGCAGGGCGGTAGACAGACAGGAATGCAGCTGCCTGATGGCCTGGTTCAGCTGAAACAGCTTGGTCACTGTAGCCCTCAGTCTCTGCAAATGGGAAGCTGAGGCCTCTTCCTCCACCTCCTCCCCCTCATCTGGGCCAGTCTCCCTCTCCTGTTTGAAACATGAACACACCCAAATAATGAATGCAAGACAGAGCAAATACTCATAACTCAAAACAGTACTTAATGGAACAAAACCAAAATTACATTGAGAAAACACAATAAATACAAGAGCATACCATTGGACATTATGCAGTTGATTAAAAATACACTAACACAATTGTTAACAACTGAGCCACACACAAACGCACTTCTCTGGGGAGGTCTTCTTTTCTATGACATAAACCTAATGGCCTCCTTCCCAGTTTCCCGTACAGTAGAACATGTCGATGGCTTTGCCATTTACTCCAGGTTTAGGTAGTCTTTCTCGCTGCATTTTGCTTAAATAGCATAACCAATATACCGGACCAACATTTAAATCACTTATAGCCCTTTTCTGAAGAGCTTCAAACTATAAAAGTAATTTACAGATGCGTTTACATCCATGATCATGTACAGTACAGTGCAGTCCTGTGTTAAATGCCTTGCACAAAAAAACACTATGAAAGTAGTTGCCTCAGGCAGTAACTCAGGTTTATTTGACTACAATAACATTGTGGGTGGCAAGATGCACCTGCACCTATGTGTGTCAATGAATGGTTTTAACAAAAGAAAACTGCTAGTTTGTATGGCTAAGATAACGGCAAACAAGCCCGTTAGCCGTGACTGATGCCACTTCATTCAACACATTCATTACCTGAACGATCGTCAAGGGGCAACTGCGGAGAGATAAGCCTACAGAGCATTGAGCTTTACAGGAGCAATAAAGGCTGAGTGGCATTTTTAACAAGGCTGCTGTGTGTGGGGGTATTAATCTGTAACATTTAAGCCTGTGTCAGGATGGAAGTTTGTTTTTAACCTGTACATATCCAAGGAAGCTTTTCTGAGCGTGTATTATATCTTTAAGCCACAGTTTAGCCAAACAAATAACAGTCATTATTGTGATGAAGCTGTAGATAGCTGATAGCCATTGATCAAGTTATTTAATTTGGACCATTCGTAATTCTAAAGTTCATCATTTTGATCATTAAAATCATGACAAAAACTAATAAAAATCCCTTTATTTCTCTAAAGTATGACTACTTAGTAAACCCTGCATCAAAAACAATGTCACAGTACAACATTGTAATCCCTATTTGATTTGATTTTGCAGATTCATACTATAACTCCTAGTTTGTAGTTCATTGTGCTACTCAAACTTACCCTGATATGGCAATGCATGTAGTTCTGCAGAGCACGGGCTAAGTCAAGCATCTTGGATTTTAGGTTCTGCAGGACCTGTAATCAGAGATGGATTATTGGATGATGTGACCTTAAGTTAGGAACATTTAACTACATCTTTACGGAAAGGACATTATCAACACAAAATCTAGTGATGGGATCATTAAAAACAAAAAACTAAATCCCTGCAACTAATGACATAGCCAGGTGGAAAGTTCTTACTGGGTTCCTGGGGTAGGCCAGCTGAGCCTCTCGCAGCATTTCACTGGCGATGGTGAGACTTTCCTCTAAGAGAGAGCCAACGCCCTTATCCGTCCCTCTCAGCAGACACATGACAACTGATTGCTGAAAAGATGTAATCATATAATAACATCACATTTTTGATATCACTTCCCTAGTCAATTAACAAAAGCTACTGTTGCAAATCCCCCTATATCTGACTATAATTTCCCACACTACAAAATGCAATAAACACAACAAGATGTCCCTGATGGTTTATAGAGTATGAGAAGTATAGCCCACCTGATGTTGGATGTTTGAGGCACATACTGATATTGAGAGTTAAAATAAAATAGTACAGTAATACCTCAGCCAACAATATTTTCTTTTAACAGAATACAAACAATCTTGATATAAACATCGCCAAGATGATTATTATGTTGTTGTTGTTTTTTTGTTTTTTTTAAAGAATGGTGACAAAGAAACATTAAGCTGTGCATGTTACAGTGGTAACTGGTCGACAAACCATATTATGGGGACACCGTTTCTAAATAACCTTAAATGTAGTTTGGCACACTAAGCACTGTGTTGAACCACCCCCACATGAAGTAAATCCTCTGCACCTTCAAAAGACTGTGAAAAATCCTTACATTTCCTTACCAGGCGTTTCACAACATAATGAGATACCACTGCATTTGCACATCAATAAATCAACCATGCTGTATTTGCCCCCCCCAATCCACACAGCTAATATTCCATTCTTAAGTATTGTAGAGTCGGGGCTTGATTACAGTGGACTCCAGAGCTTTGACAGAGATAGTAGCCGCTGCAGTATTAACGGTGGCGTTACCTTGCCTGCGGCCTGGGCACTCCGCTCCATAGCATTCAGCGGCATGCCGGTCACCGCCGCCAGATGGCCAAGTGCAAGCAATGCTGCATCCAGGCACTGACTGCACTTCCTCCGTGCCTCCGTCACCATCGATGTGATCTCAGATTCACAACCCTGGATAACATTAAGTCAGTACAAACAAACAGACAGACAAGCACTTTGAATTAAAATAGATTTTACAGTAAATCAATGCAAGCAAGCCAAGAAAATGGCCGGCATAGTCTTAGGGGTCAGTAAATGAATGAAAATGCTACAGAATATAAAAAATCATGAGGGAGAGAGGAAAATTGCAAGTTAAGGCGCTGAGGCTGGTAGGAAATTCAGATTTATTTTCCATATATTCATGTTCTGTTTGGGGCTCAAGGTTAAGAATTCCCTCCGCTTTCCATTTCCGTAGACAGAGCTCAGAGCTGAGATACGTCAATTAATGCTCTGCCTTTTGATTAGCTGGCCCTGTCCAAACAACACTCCTTTCAATTAATATGTACACTGCAAAAGAACAGAGTTAATGTCACTGAATGGCCTTAAATGCAGATTTTTTTGCTTTACCTGAATGAGTAGTTGAACGTATCCTCCCATCTTCTTGACTTGGCCCTTGAGTTCCTCAGAGATGGTGTAGCGTGGGCCGGAGACGGGTTTAACGCTGGCAAACCACTGCATGGTAACGAGCACTGCACTCTGTATGGCCGTGGTGGCCGTGACCAGTTGAGTCTGGGCCACCAAGTTACACACAAAGACTGCAGGAGAACAAGCCATAACAGCAGTTTGATCACAGAAAATCAAATAGAGAAAGTAAGTAATTAAGAAGAATTAAAGAAGAGTAATTCTGAGCCTTTTAGAACGGTCTGCAAATTAGTTTCTTTTGAAGATTTAAGTGTTTTCAATTTTAATTACTGGAAGAATTGGCATCGAAATCATGAAAAAATGTTCTAAGCTTTGTGTGCAATGTCAGACAATTACATAGAAAAATAATATGGACAGCCACTTTCCTACCTGGAGTTATCTATCAACATTGACTAATAACTAATTGAATATTAAAATAAAAGCATCAGGTTCATGGATGGATAGCTTGTTTATTCATTTGGATTCTCATTAGCTTGCTCCTCTTCAAAAACGATTGAATTATAGGTTGAATCTCACCGTTCTCCTGGTTGTCGTCATCCAGGCTGTCGTATAGGTCAGCTATGGTTTGGATTGCCAAATACATCAGGTGCAGATCAGAAACCAACCTGTCTGCCATGCTCTCTTCTGTCCCAGTACAACAACGCAGACGCGCAACAGACTGGCCAATCAGCTCCTTACAGATGCCAGGCATAGCAGAGTCAGAGCTGTTCGAATGGGTTGATGGCGGTCTGGCCACACCCATCAAGCCTGGGACATACAAGGAAGAGTTGTGTGAGGGGTGTGCAGACTTGACCTCACTAGACCTCATTATCACAACACTGTCATAGTAAAAATGCATTTGTCACAAAACCAAGTGTAGCACCTAGTCTTTATATAACAGCAGCAGAAACAATTATTAATTGCAACATTTTTTGTGCAGATAAAATTACTCTGCCTTACAACTTTTATATGTTTAAACACTTCTTTGAAATTAAGTTTGACATGACAATGATTATTCAAAAAATCTGAAAGCTGAAAACATTTCAAGTCATTTTTGTTCAGTTCCTTACCAGCAGACTGTGAGGAGCTGCTGTGGAGACTCTGAATGGGATGGACCCGGATCTCGTAGAGACGCCCTGAGATTCTTCTGCTTTTCAACAAGCTTCTGCTCCTGATTTTAAACCAACCACAAGCAAAACCCTGTGAGTACCCTGCAAACGTTTTTATAGATTCCCTTTTATGAATCACGTATTAGGCACGGTGACGCTCTCATTCAGAAAGACTTTGTCCTCCAGTGTACTTGGACTGAATGTAGTATTTTGTATTGGGATTTTCTTTTGCCATGATTTAAGAAAAAACTAATAATAATTTACATTTGTATTGCAATTCAAGTGCTACAGATTCAAACTCAATTCATAGAATTTCCAAAATCAATCAACATTTTTTTTTTTTTTTTAAATGCAGTTTTGTAATTGCATGTATGAAGAAGTAACAACATTTACATACTGTGAATCGTTTTAATTGAGAATCGAAAATCGAGTCTTGGAAGAAAAAAAAAATACATACCGATTCCAAATATTGGTGATTGGTTGCATTAATTACTAATTATTGGTATCAGCCTTAAAAAAAAAAATCTGTCCATCCCTAGTAGCGATAACATCATCTCCGTTTCCAGCATAAATACATGTTCTTCACAAATGAAACAACTGTCAGATTTAATGACATGCAATAGGCATTCTTTTTTAGAAAACAATTAGTTTTTAGAAATGTCTCATTATTTATTGTCCCCAGAAGTTATTATTCAACTTTTGGTTTTGTTAAAGAAGCAGGAAAAAATAAATAAATAAATAGAAATCGCAAAACTCTTTATTAATCGAATAAGTTAAAGAATCACAATTAATGGAAACCACAAAACAAATCGAATCGGCACCCATGTTTTGTGAAAGAATCGGATCAAAAGCATATTGTCCCAGTCTTAGATTTTAGTGTGGCATGAAAGGCTGTTTCTTCATGTAATGTTTTTCATTTGTGTAGATTTTATCACTGGATCTGAGTTCTATAAGTTTTTTGCTGACATTGTAATGAGGGATTGGAGACAAACTGCGTTTAAAACTTTTAATGTGGACAGTGCTTTTCACTACCTCTGGACATGTAATATGATTTAAGTGTGGAATGGACAAAGGTAGACAGGTTTTGTATTATTTTGCAAGCATGCATGTTTAACGCAATGAGTTCAGCAACATTGTCATTATTATGAACAGCCTGGAGGGAAGGTCAGTAAACAGCTATGACTGTGGCCATAATGCTTGGGTTTAACGGACTCAGAGAGAGAATGGCTGAAGAAACTTGCAGTCTGTGCCATGTATCATTTGGCTGGGTCTGCTGGTAGTTCAGGCCACCAGGAACACCATAAACATGAAAAGAATAACAATGTGAGGGGAAAATTGTGGTAGGTTAGCATTAAGTGTGTGTGTGTGAGAGAGAGAGAGAGCTGTAGACTTTGAAACACAGGGACACCTAGTGCCCTTTCCCTTTTTTACACCCATTGGCCAGGCCTTCATGGAAATGAAATTAATACACAGAGGAAACATATTAAAAAAGGAACTATACTGTGAGCAGCAACTTTACATCAGCTTTTCATGAGCAAAGAAGGATGTGTTGAATGTAAAAAATATGTGCCAGGTTGTAAATCACATTGGTGGAAACTAGGAGGGCTTTGCAAAAATAACCAAAATCTTCCAAACAGTTCGACAGAAACGATTTTCCGTGTTCCATTCACATACTGTTTGACTTTCCGTATACAGTACATCCATTTCCACGACACATTGTTCACATTAAAAGAGTGCAAGTGGAGGTGAGTTCAGTTGAGCATGAGGGCTGTGGGTTTAAGATCCACACACTGTAAGGCTAAAGTATTAAGTCTATCCAAGCCGTGGTAAACAACAGTACGGTTGACACCTGCAGAGCAACAGTCCTGTATTCTTCCTCCCAGGTGCTTTGAACACTTTCTTAATTACTTATTTCATAGTAATTAGATATGAATACCAATTCAGTCTGCAAAATCTAATGTAAATGTTAGGTGTTGGAAGAAGGGATTGATGGATAGGAGGTGAGAGGAGAAGCTGGATAATTACCTTCGGCGTGAGAAGGAGGAGGTGGAAGCAGAGGAGGCCGATATATCTTGCTCCCACTCATCATCAGGGTCATAAAACACATCGTCATCTTTAGAGGTGGAATCCCCCTGCGGAGAGTAAACTATTGCTGACATGCCCAGTCTTATTTACTCAACTTAATGAGAAAAGCCCAGCAAAGTAAGGTAGCATCCACTGTCAGGCATAAAACAACCCATTCTGGACTGTAAATAAGGTCAAGCGCCTAGGATATTGGCAATTGCACTTGAGCTGATGTCACACTCTAGTATGCAGGATGAGGAACAGACTGGCTGGCTGGTTGGATATTCCTCACTCAACAGTCATCATACATCAGCTTATTAGAGCAGGCACACACACCCTTCCAATGGATTTTCATGCATTTTGCTGGCACTTGTTTATTAGCTTTATAATGAGTCAGATTATTCATCATTATGAGAAGTGATTTAAGGCAGACCTGATCGAGTTCCCTCATGGCAGCTATGTTGTTTTGGAACTTGTCCAGGCTCCAGAAAGTAGAGATCCCCAGCTTTTTGTTTTGAACCCGCACCTGTAGCAGACCACCCTGCTGAAGTTTCTCATCTTCAGCGCTTTCATGCCTACAACAGAGTGGAGTAAAATGATTTGTGGCTCAAGTTAATGAAAATGTTACCTGCTTGACACCTCAACAGGTTTATTGGTTCTTGATGGGGGTTGTCACCTCTCTAATAAATCAAATCATATATAAACTGTGGCCCAATCTTGAATTTGCATACCTGCTGAAGACCGTGTGTTTCTTCAGTTTAGCACTGATCTTATTAGCTTCCTCAATCATCAGAGACATCTTCAAGGCATCCCACTGTGGAGAGACTGAAATGCAGAAGTGTAACACATGAACTTCACCACAACCAACAGCCCTGAGTCAAAGAGCATCTGGCTTTGATTTCCTTTCTTTAAGGCGGATTTGGTAGCAATTGAAGGAGAGGATTAACCCAATTTAAATACAGTTAGATTCGATGATCCAATACAGTGCCAATAGTAATACTACTTTAACTTAACTGTAACTTTTGATTTTCAAGCAAATTATTCAAAAGACACTTCACATGTTGTAAGTAGACAACACATCTGGAACTCCACTTATAGGATGTGAATTGCAAATGTGGATCCTGACTAACTCGCAATTTACACCAACTGCGGAACGGCAGCGGATCTGCTCTGGATTGGCTGCAGGGTCAATAAGTTTCCATTAAAGTCAATGTGTGTATTTTCACTGACTGCGGAACGACTGCATCCTGACTCCGTCCCAGCTCCGGCGGTCCGAAACCTTCCGGAGCAGATAGATAGAGCTTCTTTTGCCTGGGAGCTCCGCAACAATTCAGCCCGAGGCAGATTGTGCTGGACAGGAAGTCAAGCGCAGAAACAATATAAAACGTCCAGTTAATTTTCAAAATAAAATACAGCGTGCTCATGTCCCGGTTGGCTCAGTGGTGGAGCAGGCGCACAAGTACTGAGAGGTTTTTTTGCGGAGCACGGAGCCGACACGCAGCAGAGCGTGCCATTCCGCAGTCGGTGGAAATCCACAGTAATATGTGCTCATTAGTCACTTGAAAGCTCTAACCATTTCGTGGAGTGTGATTTTCCCTTAAGGCTCTTTTCTTCTGTATCTCCTCCAGCTCTTTGCCGATCTTTCTCTTCTCTGCCTCCAGTGCTTCAACAATCTTTGCTTGACACACACCGTGTTCCTCCATTGCCTGGAATTAATCATGGTAATGTACACTATTAAAATATAACTTCTCAAGCTCATTTTAGATCAGAAATCATGGGAATGAACAAATGAAAAAGAGCATGATGTGATTTACACAGAAATAATCCTGATTTCCAATGGACCAATTTCTGAGGATTAAGAAAATAAAAAATGCTTAAAGCTGACTAAAAATGAGATCAGTTTAAAAGATGTCATACTCTTGTCTAAGAAACTGGAGCTCCGCCACTTACTCCTCTGTATCATCACTGACTGTAGACCCCGTTGTCTGAATGCACTCAGTGCACTTAAAGTGTTTTCCAGGTAAAAAGGGAGATTAGCAATAAGTGTGAGGGCAATAAAAGAGAGCTGTAAAAGTGTTGATATTTAACTGTAACAAAAAAAAAGGATAATAAAAATTGACAGTGGGATAAAGCGGAAAAGACAACTGTGTGTGTGTGTGTGTGTGTATGTAATCTAAAAAGAAATTGACCAAACAAAAATTCCAGGAACATAAAATAGTGGACTTCATTAAAGTGAAAAGGAAATTGAAATTGAATATTCCCAGGCGTTGTTCTGGGTCCTGACCTGGGCCTCCATTTGTAGGCGGACTCGTTTCTTGTGGGTGTCCACCTCCTGCTCCAGCTCCTGCTTGGCCATTTTCAGCTTTGCCATCTGGCTGACAACCCTCTGCTGGTCCAACTCCTGTCGACGCTTTCGCTCAGTCTCCTCGTCCTGTATACATTATGTTTTTTGTATTAGTAAGTATCAGTTGCACAAATTGACAGGGTGAAAGGACACATACAACATTATACATGACAAGAACTGATGATGGTTCTGTAATAATGCAAAACAGCACAAAAGATTTTAGAAAAATATACTTTTCTAAAACCTTCTATTCTTCTACAAGAATTGAAAGTTTTGTGTACCAGCTCTCTCTCCAGGGCTCGAATCCTGTCCTCATAAAGCGCCTTCTGGTCAGATAGCTCTTTTTGGGCAACCACTTTTGCCATCTGGATTCCCTGCATCATCTCCTCTTTTGCCTTCAAATGGGCTTCTTCAATTTCTGCCTCCAGCCTGGGACACACACAGATAGCTTAAGAGGAGTTCTGATTTTGGTGCAACTGTGTGCAAATAGATGTTGCCCTTGAAAAACATTTTAAAAAGACCTGGATGGCTGATATAATGATATTGTGGTCTTTTGCACTCACTGAGCTCTTTGAGCCGCAAGTAGCTCATTTTTGGCGAATTCAAAGTCTTTGTGGCCATCGCCTGCACCTGTCCAACATGACACCCGCTTCCCAGACTGCACCTCTGCTGGATGGTTGAAGCGAAAGTAGTGGTCTCCACCGAGAAT
Source organism: Etheostoma cragini (assembly GCF_013103735.1). NCBI lineage: Eukaryota > Metazoa > Chordata > Actinopteri > Perciformes > Percidae > Etheostoma > Etheostoma cragini. The sequence goes on along the minus strand of NC_048415.1, from coordinate 10,421,959 downwards.
CACCCGGTCACCCTGGTTAACATAAACAGAGATGAGAAGAGTTAAATTAGTTAATAAAACTGATAAACATTTTTAATTTAGCTGCTGAATTTAATCTATAACAAATGACAACTAAGCACAAAGAAAGCCATTGCACAATTCTTACTTTAACTTATTCCATGGTATAAAGCTTAATTTTTCTACTTACATGGTGGAGGACAGTGGATTCAGAGATGAGGTTTCCATTAACAAAAGTCTTGGCGTTTTCTGCTGGAGTGATGCTGATAGTGTCCTGGATGTTGGTTATGACACTAAAAACAACCAAAGAAAGAAATACATATTTTTTTATCTTAAATGACTGCTGTAGCTAAAAAAAAAAAACATCAACTAGAAAAGCAAAACATATTCTGTTCTTCAATAAACACGCAATGTTTCCTCTAACCCTAACCCTAAGCCTTGACTTCGTGGTGGCAGCCCGCCATGGCAAAATTTCTTGTTTGGAAAGCCCCCACTGCTAAACAAAATCCTAAAGGAAACACTGAATTATGATTAATAAACTAAATGCCAACTTCATTGTTCAGAATTAAAACAATATCTCCTTGCAATGGGGAACCTCTGTCAAATAAACACACATAAAAAAACGACCACATCCTATTTACCATGTCTATATAAAATCAATCAGTCCTGCCACTAGCATTTTCAAAGCCCTCCGGTGATTTGTTTTACCAGTGTTGGTCGGCGATGAGGGCTCCTGTCAGCTGAATATCGTGCCGAGACTCAGACTTGAGCATGCCCACTGTGGTTCGTCCCTCTTTGATCATGTAGAGAAGCATCTCAGACAGCTGAGGATCCTCGTTCAGATTCACCAGGTTAGGAAGACGATTGTCCACTTTGAATGTCACACCTGCTTTCTGAAAACAAAGAAAGTTGTATTCTTTCACACATTGTTATAAGTGTGTGAACACAGAAAATGGATTACAGTTTGTTTAAGGGTTGGTTAATTTAACATTTTAAGGTGGACAGAGTGGATAAAAGTCTTGACACAGTCAAAATGGTCATATTCAAAAAAACGTTACCCGCAACTCTTTGGTCTCGTCACGTTTGCGGATTTCGGCTTGCTCCAGTTTCTCTCTCCATGCCCTGACAAAAAAAGAAGATCAAAAAAATTCCCAACCAAATTCTGCCATGATCCTTGCACATTTATCCTCTAATCAAATCACTTTTAAACCTTCTCATGGACTAAAGTTTATAAAACAGAAAACATCAACCTCTCAAAATAGTTGTTTATCTTGAGTAGTCAATTTAGAATCAATTTAGGTCATCATTCCATTTTCAGATTTTAAATAGTAAAAGAAATATGTACAACAAATAATAAACGTAGGTATGAAAAAATAGCAAATACATGCAAACATATGTAAATATCTGCACACATAATACATAACAAAAAAATAAGAAAAAAATCACTTTACTACTAGGGTTACCTAAACCTGGGAAATCTGATACAGCTTTTCCTTTGCCCACATCAAAAAGGAGACTCCTAATATCTGGGTCTGTTGTGTCAGATAAATTAAGTTTAAAAAAGTTATTAATACTATATTATTATTATTATTATTATTATAGTAATACTGACCGGTTAGCCTCAACCATTTCTCTTTCTTGCTGACATAGTTTGTTCCTCAGGCTGGAGATCTCCTGCTGGAACAGCCGGACCCTCTCAGGTTCGATGCCCTGGGAGCTCGTCTGGGCTGCTCGCAGCTTTTCCACCTCCGCCTTCAACTCTGAAAACCACAAAAGGTTTGTCCAAAATGTTTGCGTAAAATTAAAATATATAAAGAGCAGTTAAGTGCAAATACATCCTTAAATGGATACTATTCAGGTTGAAATTCCAGGGAGTTACAAGTCCTGAAAGTGTGTTCTATGCCCTAACTTCAGGCTACAGAAATGTTGTCAGTGAACAGCCACTTATTGAAGACAATATACTGAGCAACATTGACCTGATTTGTAATGGTTGAGTCATATTAGCTTTACATTTCACACACTGACAGGTGATGCAAGACAAATCCACAGCAAGAGCTCCCCTCAGTGCTAATAACGTCAAACAGCAGCACAATCATCTTATGAAAAATAATACTTGCAAGGCAGACAGCCACCATGTGTGGCTGACAGCGCATAAACATGGCCTGGAGGCAAGGTTAGGGGCCGGCCTTAGTTGAACTGGTAGTACATAAGCTGGTGATGGATTGATGGGCAGATAGGAGGGTTTGTGTGAAAGAAGGAGAGCGAAGGACACGACTAGACAGACAGACATTCACATATAACGAAAAAGAAACATACAGACAGAGGCAGCGAGATAGAAACAAAGAGAAGACGAAGAAGAAGCAAAGGGACAGAGAAAAAAATATGCTCTGTTGCTTTAAAACATAATTTTTGTACTGTGAGGTTCTGTTAGCATTGTAGATGTTCAGGTTCATAAGGAAAAACAATGTACTGCTATATAGCTATGTAAAAAAAAAATATATATATATAAATATATATATATATATATATATATATATATATAAAAAAATCTAAAACAGGTAAATCAAGGTAGGAAGGGGTTTTGTTAGTCTGCCTACACATTCTCCACAGTTCACGCACAGTAAATGTTTGTTTTCTTTACAGTCAATGGTGGCCAAAGAGTCACCTTGGCCACATCCACCCCACAGTGGGCAACAGTAAGTGCAGGGTAAGTGTATGTGCCAATATCAGTAAAAACCCAGCTACAGACAGCTGGAGAGATTAAGACATGTACAGACAGGTTCACATAAACACAATGATAAAACAATGTATAACTGTTATTTAGAAAAACTTGCTGCTGTATATAAACGTCTTTAAAATGCGTGTATAAATAGATGGAGGCCAAAGTCCCACAGAGGTTTTAGAATATGGATCTTTTGAGTGCCTGACCTCTGATGAGCTTGGCACTGGTGTCCTCATTGACTTTTGCCACGTTAATGATGGTGCGGGCCTGCTGGGCATAGCGCAGAGTGCTTAAGCTTTCTTCCACATTGCTGCCAGCTGGGCTAAGTGTGGCGATCATGGCCGTCTTGGAATTACCACCGAGGCTCTCTTTCAACAGCCTGCGGTAGAGAACAATGGCATTTGGTCAGGACCAGCCTTCTTAATTGGAAATTAGATCTGATAAACTATTGTAGTTGGAGAAAATGTTTTTGAAAAAGCATTCCATTTATAAATCACTTAGTTTATTCCATTTTATTAGTATTGTTTATTCATAGAAATCTATGCAGATGTACAGTACATTTAGGCCTATAACAAAGCACTTTGGTATAAACTTTGTGGAAGTGGGGACCAAAGTGTTCTACAACAGCTACATGTGTAAAAGTATTCTGATCTCTTACCATGTCAGGACAGAGTCTCTGTACGGTGTGAAGACCTTTTTTCTGGTCAGTGCCTGTTCCGACAGGGCAAAGATGACCTTTCCCAGGGTAAGCAGGGATTTGTTGATGCTCGCGCCCTCCTATAAGGACATAGTCAAATTGGCTTGTCTTGTTTTAAAGTACATGCTGTTTTACGACAATATAAAAAGAGGTAAATCAAGAACTAAATGATGAGCAAATGGGCCTGAATACAACCAAACTTTTCAAAATCCCATTGAGGAAGATTAACTGACTCACATGGTATTTTATTATAACATATGAGTAAAGACAAAAACACAAATATATAATAAATATGAATATGAAAAGGAGAAAAGCTCATTCTCACGATTGGGGAGCATTAACTGTGTGTGTGTGTGTGTGTGTGTGTGTATATTAAAGTGGCATTAGGATACTGCGGTAGATGGGGAATATAAGGACAAGTTAGTTCGTTGAGTTGAGTTGAGTTTGGTTAACAGTGTGTGTCTGTGTGTGTGTGTGCGTGCGTGCCTTGAGTCGGTCTCCACTTGTCTGGGCGGAGTTTGAGCGTTCGCTGCCTGCCAGGTCCACCAGGTTGATCTTGCTGGTGATGCTATGGTCATGTTCCTCGCCCTCCACAAACTCAGTCTGTAAAGCGCACAAAAAATAAAATCATTAGACGTGTAACAGAGCCTAAAAAACACAGTATGTCCCAAATTAATTACACAATACAATTGTATAAATATTTGAGAATTTATTAGTCAACCTTCATTTTGGGTCATGTGTGGCATCCAGTAAAGTTGAGAGGCCATACCTGAGTCTGGGTCATAACCAGGGTAAAGACGGAGTGAGATCTGGAGCTCTTGTCATTCATTCCAGTAGCTGCTGTAGCTCTCTGCTTGTTGCCCAGCTTTAGCCAACCCTAAAGAAGGACACCAGGAATTATGAATGAATCTCTTTAGGCTCTGACACACCAACCCAACGGCCGACCGTTATGCAGTCGGACTGATCAGTTGGCTACCTTCTCCCCGAGGTCAAACTTGATTGTACGTTCTGTGCGTGCACGAGACGTAATACTTCTCCATAATAGCAGGTGGCGCTAATCTGTATTGTTGCCTAGAAAATGAAAAATAATGGAACATCTATCTAGACCTCGTGAACACAGGGCACACTGTCGTCAGTCCTCGTTTTCATCAGAGAGTGT
>NC_048415.1:10390546-10417374 GCF_013103735.1 Etheostoma cragini | reverse complement strand
CCCCCCCCATGTTGTTCCTGCACTGCACTTCCAAGGCATTAAGAGTCAAATGTTGATGTCTGTATTTAACTGTGGCCTAGTCTACCGGACAGTGCACTTTGATTAGCTTTTTCACTTAAAGCAGTTTTTAAGAGAATCAGCTAAAGGCCAAGGATCTAAAAGAAGAAAATAGTCGTTTCAACCTACCTGAATGTCACTGTAAGAGTTCACAATATTCCTGTGGAAAAATAACAAAGTAAGCAATTCTGAAAATCCCAACATTCAAGACTGTTCTTTTGGCTTTTATTGAAGAGGAATATGGCAAACAAAATGAAAAGGTTTCTTACGCAGTGAGTTCCGCAACATAGGGACCATGAACAGGATGTTCCCTCACCCTAAGCTGGAAACATAAATCAGCAGGGCTTTATCTTGATTGTCCATTTTTAAGTTATTCATTCATACCAATGACCATACAAAGTTGCACGCATAATGCATAAAGAATTATGGGCAACAGTGCGTCTAAACATAGTTCCATGCTATTGTGATATAGAATCAAAAAGGAAACTACAAGAACTTTCCCCACTCCAACAGGCAAAGTAGCTGGTTTATCTGAAATGTAGCCGCCAATAGTTGCAAACCACTTACGGGCATCCTCCTTTGGTTTGGCTCATCTCTGGTCACCAGCAAGTCATGGATCTTCTCATTGTACACTTCAAAATAGCTCATCTCTACATGACAGTTGACCTGAAACACAACAACCCATCGGTCAGTTATTCTACCAGAAAAAAAACAGGGATACATTAAATAATTTAAAGATATGTATTTTTACCTCTTCATTTTCCATGGATGCCAATCGAGAAAAAAGCTCCTGACAAAATCGCGGGATTACCCCTTCCTCCTCTCCAAAGCCCATCATCCTAGACAACAAGGATTTCAAAGTCTAATTGACGGTTGACTGATTACAATTAAAAAAAAAAAACATATCCCAATGTACACACTTTACACAGTGTGTTTTTTTTAAGAGCAAAGAAATCAAGAGAGCACATGGGACAAGTTTCAGTGATGTAAGGTTGACTGTATAAAACTGAAACCCAAAATCCTTACGTGTACGACTTCCCAGAGCCTGTTTGGCCGTAAGCAAACAGGCAGGTGTTGAATCCTTCGAAGGCCCTCAGCAGCAGAGGTTGTGCCAGTGTCTCGTACACCGTCTGCTGGCTGGCAAAGGTGGGGTCGCCCTCATCCACCGAGCAGAAGGAGAAGTCATAGTTGAAGGAGTGGCGCTGTTTAGTGTCCGGATGCTGGACAGCAGTCTCCTGACCATTCATGAAGATGACCTGCAACGCGTTCTCTGCCTTCTCCCTATAACACAGAGCAGAACAGGAATTATTCCAAAAAGCAAATCCTCACAACTTAGAAGCTGGAACTGGAAAATTGTTTTCAGCTCAACTCGGGTGAACATACTTGTTTTCCAGTTCATGTCAATAATGCTCTTAAAAAACAATACACTGCTATACTCCATTAATGTGTTTCATTTGTCAACGCCCTTAGCTTTTGAGATAATCAAAAGGCATTGTCTATGTATGCCCAGAATACACTTTATTTTTTCCACTACCTGCATCCACATGAAAGAATGGTTCAAATCATTATGATTTGGCAGAAAGCTTAGTAACCTTTGGAGACCCAGACTGACGGACACAATCTACCCAAGCACACCTCACCTGTCAATTTAGACGAATGCTGCTGTACAAACCTGGCATTGAAAGGGCGTACACGGACTGCAACAGTCACAGCACTGTTTTCCATCTTAATTGAATCGTGCTGCCTCAGAGCCTCGCTGGGACGGGACAGGAGCTGCTCGGTCGGGGCTTGAACAGGAGCAGGGATGGATGTCCTGGCCTGGGTCACGTCGACCTTGTGACCTGAGGAGGAAGTCTTTCTCACCTGCAACGCGGCGTTTGCCTTGTGCACACCTGTGTACGCCTTGTTGACCCGAGCACCTGGTACAGGTTTCGGGTCTTCCGCTTGCTGTGCTCGGGATTTGGGCCTTTCTAGACTTGCAGATTTGACTGCCACCGGTTTAGGAGCGTCTTTCCCTGCCAGTCTCTCGAACACGTCTCTCTTGGCGGCGATTTTTTCAAATGGGGTCTTTTTGGTGGGGGTTTGGGCCTGGTCCTCTAGCTGCCTAGTTGTGGAAATAAAAGAGGGCGTTCTGCTCTGCGCCAGTCTTCCATGTGTTTCCACAGGAACAGCGGTGTCTTCTCCTTTGCTCTTACATGCAGTGTCTCTTAAACTCATAGCTCGGAATAAACCGGCTGCTCTACCGTTTGGTTCACTGAGGATTTTCGGCGTTGGCTGCATGCCAGGGCCGCTGACTTTACGCTGCCCGTGTGTGCTTTTATCCATTGACGGAGTCCTGGTCCTGCGCTGCAGGGTCAGTCTCTTCTCCGGAGCTGGTGTGGTATTCTGGCTGCTTTCCACCATCGTTTTCTCCACCTTTTCAGACCCAGTCTTCCTCCTTGACCTCCTCTGCAGAGTGAGTCGGCTACGGTAAGGGGTCTGCTGCCCGCTGCCGCTTTTTGACAGCGCAGGGATGACATAGGTCCTGTTTCGGCTTTTATCAGAAGACCTGCTGATTTCACACGTAGAGTCTCCGGATGTTATGCCTACCGATGTGTCCGTCGCTTTTCTCTCTGCCAGGCGCTCCCTGCCCGGTGTCCTGGATGATGACGTTGACATTAGATGGTCATAATAAGTCGTATGCTTCCTCGCTTGTACACTAAATAACGACATGGCAGTCGACAAAAAAATGAGCTCACCGGTTAACGTTAGCTAAAGTTAGCTAACGGCAACTTCACAACTCTAGCCAACCCCACAATAGACGGCATGAAAAATATGGAAGACGGACGCTAGAAAAGCTCAATGTGTTAGTTAAACGGGAAAATAAATTCATTAGATTAAAAACCAAGTAGTGTTCAGGCAACAGAGCTCCCTGTTTGTTATTGTCCCCTCGCTTCCGTCTTCGCCCGCTTCAATTTCAAATCGTCTCCGCCAATGACAGCTGATTGGCTGAATCTTTGGAACTCCCTACGTCACATCACGGACACGACATGTGGGTACCCGAGACTGACGCTGGGTGGCAGCATAATCAAGATTATAATAGCCAGTTGAGCGGTTGTGTCCAAGTGGAAAATTGTGCTACTCATGTTTTTCTCTCTAAAATTAGCACTCTGCCGTTATAGAAGTGACGTACTCTCCATAGTTTAAACAAAAACATCTCAAACTACATGCATAGAAAGAGATAGATCAAATAGCTCCAAAAAAGGATATTTTGTCTAGAATGAATTTTTCTACCAAATGAGTCTCGGGAACATAGAAATAAGATTGAACACAGAACCCATTCTGAGGTAGGATGGCTTGCTCAAAGGCACTTTTCCAGTCTTAACATTGGGCTTTGCCCCAGTTGAAAATGTATTTAAAAAATCTACTGTCAAAAAACAAACACATTTACTGCAGTATTATTTTACTGGACCTAAGTTTTCAATAAAGACAGCGGTGGCGGTAAAGACTGTCCCTCAGGCCTGGGTGGAAATCAGAGGATTAGAGAGGATAATAACCATACTGGAAAAAAAGTTTAAACATTACACAAACCATTTATTCAGAATAAGTCAAATTATTTTTTTCAATAAACAATATACACAATAAACATTAACCAGATAAATATTCAGCACTAATGCAGGAATGATTGGGAGAACAACAGACTATTTCTTGCGCCGGTCGTGTTTCCTGATGATGTCTATGAGGTTGTTCTTAGTGACCAGCGGGTCATCAGACCCTTGCTTGGCCTTTTGTCTCTCCCGCCTCTGCTGCTCATGGAGGTGGGGTGAATTAAGGAGCTGGGGGGGCAGGATGGACCCTGTGGGTTTGACCCGCTTCACCACCTCCAGGAACAGCCGTTTGTTGTTGTTGTTGAGAAAGGTGATGGCTGTTCCTCTGTGTCCCAGCCGACCTGCCCTGCCCATCTAGACAGGAAGAAATAAGGGGATGTCGTCTTTATCAAACAGACATAACAAAAAGACACACAGGCGCACACACAGACACAAGCGCTCACACACACTCTCTCTGAAGTTGAACGTTACCACTCTTATACTTTTCTACTCTACTACTCATGGCCTTACTAACCTGATGGACGTACTCATCCATTGTGTTTGGCATGTCAAAGTTAACCACCAATCGGACGTTGACTAGGTCCAGTCCTCTGCCCAGCACACCTGTACTGATCACCAGTTCAAAGTCTCCATCCAGAAGACCCTGAGGATGAAACAGAGCAAATATTACACTGCCAGACATGTTAAGCATTGTCAAAATCCAGCACTGACCACACACGTTATAAATGACTTCATTTTCACCAATATGCAACTTGGTTTTGTGGAGCTCACAGGGTAAGTAGGATTTAAACAAATGTAATTATAAACTCTGCTGGTTCTAATGGTTGGTCAAATTTTTAAACAAATCACACCACAAATGTGTATTTTACATTTTGGTCAAGTTCTCAAAGTGTCCAAAGATGCCAAATTTACATTTAAATACAGATCCATGAAATAACTGGCCTTGAAAATCTGTCTGTCTCTATAGAAATTTAACATAGGGGTGTACTTAGTTATGTCCCCTGTATTTTAAAAAATAACTTTTTTTATTTTTTATTCCTCTTCTTAGTCAAATTTAGCATGGGTGTATTCACTTATGCTAAGCACTGTAGGTGTCTGCGGCCTCCTAGTTAAAAGTTATTCTGGAGCAACACTCTTGGACACCAGACGTGGGAGAACTGCTATTTTTCCAGTTGACACTGCATGTTCTGGCTGCCACTGGCCTCACCCGGAGGATGCGGTTGCGTTCCCACTGGCTCTTGTCAGAGTGGATTGCCACAGTCTTGAGGCCTGTCACCTTGGCGACCGCCTCGCACAGTAGATCAGCCCCCAGTTTACAGTCTACAAACGCAACCACTGGAGGCTGGTACAGCTTACTGTCCTGCAAAGCCACAAGGAAAAACATAGAGATGTCAAAACGAATGTATATATATTTTTACATTATATTTCTACATTGACATATTTCAGTTACTTGAAATACAGACTTGAACTATTATTTGCAGTATACTGACTATTTGCCTTATTAACTTTTATTTATGATTAGTTAATCAGGCTACAAGGAATGTAAATTCTAAAATTGAATGCACGTCATCTTGCTTGAGGTGGTTTTTTGAACTTTTGGACAGGTTGAAAAGTTCAAAATCCTCCAGCAGATAGCAGCCATCACTCTCCTGCCAGTATCACACACTTTTGAGGAAAAAGTACTGAAACAGGGCTTGCTGACATAACATTGACTCATTTGGCTATATTTTGGGTATGCTGCAACTAAAAAGGGTTAACCAGTGGACATGAGTTTAGGCTTGTCAACCTGTAACAGATAGGTGAAAACTTTCCGGGCCCCATTCATTTCCTGCCATTCATACCTGGACAGGGCAGGAATAGCTTTACAAAGCCTATTCTTCAAAACTAGGGTGTTTTCATCTGTCCCATTTTATAGTTATTTCCCATGCTGACTAGTAAAGTGTTTCTGCCTAGATCAGCAGTGTAAGTACAGTAAAGTGATGATGGGGCTTTGTCTCAGCTCTAGGTCTACTGCTCTTGCTCCAATTTGTGGGAACATGCTACAATTCTGACTTTAGTTTGAGTCAATGTTCATATACCATGCAGTAAGAACTGCAACTTATGGAATATTTGTTTCATGTAATATCTGAGTCATGTCTGTCCACTGCAGAAGTTTGGTGTCCCATCCAGTCCCAGTGTAATAATAATCCAATTCCACAGTACTACTGTAATATCAACCCATTTTCCTTGTTCAGAGACAGCAGCCTTATACTTTAAACTGCACTAATTTACAGCAGTTATAAATAATGTAACTTCCACGTCACCACAACCCTCTACACAGAAGAGAAGCTAGTGTAACTCACACAATGGTCTAACAACACTCCCTACTGGCTTAACAAAGCAGACCCTTCCTGTCCTGCCCTGTATAAATGGTGCAAGCCATAGCTGGGATTCCTGGAGTGGGGCCATGGCTCAGGGCCCACTTATTGCCTCCAGACGGGGGCCAATGGGGGTTGAAATATGGTGTTGTGGGGAAACTGGTCCTTGGAGCTTGAGGAATTACCACCTAGTAGATTCCAGTTAAAAAATACCAAGCGGGTACCAGTGTGTATCAAGACAGTGATACAGCCACTATGAACTAAAATTGAGATATTTACCCACTTTCTGGGTTTGTGCTTGGCAAAGCACCTTCTGGTTCTCCAGAGTACAATTACAATTTGTCTCGCACAAGAACTAAGAAAACTGCTGACCTCTTAAAGAATTAAAGAAAGCCTATGTTGACCAGATAAGCTGAGCATTTTTTTTTAGAGCCTGACAGATATATCGGCGGGCCATATCAAGCATTTCCCAATCTATCAGCATCAGCATATATAAAGGCAGAAAGACAATTAAATAATTATATATCAGAATCATTTATAATGACAAATAAATGATTCTGATAAATAAATATAAAAAACAGACTGTCAACCATGTTATGAGTGTTGGTGTTGCACAGTTTGTCCACCAGAGAGCGCTCTACAACATTCCTGTTGGCAACACTGACTTTTTTTAATTTCAATGGTGTTGTTGTACAAAGGACTTTAAGTTTTATATCTTAAGTCGTATATTGATTTATGAGAACTTATATTTGATGTTCCTCTGTTCTGTTGCGACAATGAAACAAATTATTATCATATTATTTCAGTAGTAGATGAGTAAAGAACTCATAAATAACTAGGAAAATCTGATTACATTTTGTCACGAGTTTTTGGAATTTTTTTTAATTTAAATATATACAGGCCAATATATCGGAATATCAGATCTTTGTCGGTCAGGCTCAAAAAACTTTTTCAACATACCTCTTCAAGTCACTGTTAAAAATACCCTAAACTCATGTCCGTGACCTACATTGAGGATCTCAAACAGCTTCTTCTTCTTGGAGGGTTCCTCTACCCATAGCAAGATCTGCCGCACATTGGCACAGGGCTGGTTCTTCTCTCCAATAGCAATGCGGACGGGGTCCCGAACCAGTCGGCCAGCCAGCTCCTCCGTCCCTGTTGGGATGGTGGCTGACGCCAGCAGAGTTTGGTGATCTTCTGGGACTTGCTCCAAAACCTCCAGGACCTGTTGCTGGAAGCCCATCTTCAACATAGTGTCGACCTACAGGAAACAACATAACTACACATGGTTCCAGGCCAGGAATTCTAGGATTTCTACACACGTAACAGCATGTAACCAAATACTTGTAAAACTGTTATTGTGCTGTTGAGTAAAATACTGGATTTAACGAGTACTTTTAAAATCCATTAATTTATCCTTTTAGGGACTTTTTTTTTTTCAATGCTGGAAACCTTTTGTATGCTGAACTCCGAGCAAATCTGAATTGCACTTTTTTATTGTTACCTCATCAACCACCACAACCTTCACTTTGTCCAGCTGCACTGCCTTCTGCTTCAGGATCTCAATGAGTCGCCCAGGGGTGGCTATGATAATCTAAAGGGGATTAATAGAAGAACAACATGATGCTGTGGAAACTTAAAGACTCAAAACAATGTTTTAATTAGAGGAGGAAATGACTGTGAAAACATAGACCGTAGGCCTACTTTGATGCTGCTTTTGAGGCGGTGAAGTTGTTGGGGAAGAGGCATGCCGCCCACCAGCAGTGCGGTTCTCATGTTGGGGAGGCCAATCAGCAACTCTTTGGCCTGTCTCTCTATCTGGATGGCTAGCTCCCTGGTGGGAGTCAGGATGAGAGCCACGGGGCTACTCGCACTGTGTGCTGGTTTCTAAAAAAAAAAATCAAAAAATCATACAGTATCTTAATACATTTGCAAGCTCAAAAGCTATTAGCCATGAAGCAAGTAATACCACAGAGCCAATATTTACAAAGGCCGATGCAACATTTTAGTAGATCTTTGCATAATATTGTAGCATTAGTTACAAAGCAGCTTTCAAGGTAGCTTATGCATCACTTTCAACCAACCAATGTTTTTAAAAGGTTACTTTAGAGTAACATTTTACATTTCTTCAACCTTAGGTTATGTGAAGGCCAGGTTATACTGTATGTTGTGTTACACAAGCCTTTACCTTTACAGGTTTATCAGTAAAGGACAAATTAGGGTGTAAACTGTTATTAAAAGGTGGATTTGCTTGGCATGCAGGTTGCTGGTGTTTTGCCAAAATGTATTTCCTCTAGATAATATTTCCAATAGATTAAAAAGTAGCCTTCTTTGAGCATGAATACTCATCACTGTACCTCTATAGCCCTCACTACCACTGGCAGCAGGAAGGCTACGGTCTTCCCGGAGCCGGTGTCAGCGCTGGCAATCACATCCCTGCCGCTAAGACCAACAGGGACCATTTGCATCTGGACCGGCGTCGGCGCCTCATAGCCAGCCTTTTTCAGGTTGCCACTAAGCGTGGCAGGGAATCCACAGTGTTCAAACTCAATGATGGGTCTCCTGGCATCTCTCCCCTGGGTCTCAATGCCCAGCTCCTGTTTAATCCTCTGCACCTGCTCATCGGTTAGGCCAGATATGAACCGGTCCTCCCTGTAGGAATAGCCTGTCTCCCTTTCACCCACTCCACCAATGTCAACTGCTGGCTGTTGAGGTTGAGTCCTTTCATCTCCATTTTTGTCTTTACGGTTAAACGCATCTGCCCCAGTCCCCCTCCCCATTTGGGTTAAATGTTTAGCTTTGCACTCAAGACTGCAAACATCATTGTCGGTGCTGTCACAAATGTACTCCCCATAGCGACCACACATGACACAGACAGGCTCTCCTGGCTCTGGCCATCTCTGGCTCTTTTTGAATGATTTGACAGGTTCCTCCTCCTCTTCCGTCTCACTTGAGGCAGACGTTTGTCCATCTTCTTCCACTGAGCTCTCTGTCAAGCCTGTTGACTCTCCACTTGCTTGTATTGTCTCATCCTGAGGTATGGTGTCTTCACGTGCTTCCTCCTTGTGAACAAGTGTTACTGAACTGCCTTCGTCTTTTTTCTCCTGCTGACCCACCTTGCTTTTCTTATTCACAACTTGGCCTGAGACCTGGGCCGGTCTCTTTACTTTCAGGGATCTTGGCATAAACATGTTTATGGATTGTTAAGCTGTAGACATCAGAGAAACAGATGTAAACATTAAGTTCATGTCAAGGATTTTGAGGTCATAGTCTCATTGGTATCAGCAACTTCTCAAAATTGTGGAAACTCGGGATTGGACAGCATGACGTTATTTATTTAATCAACAAAGATGAAATGTGACTTGCCTGCCTTCATTGCCATTTAGAACGCATGTTGAATTCACCTTAAATTCAAGATATCGACTAAAAGTTCAAATTTCCAGGTGCAAATGAACTAGAAACTAATCGTTCAGTATCGAAATTACAGTTTCAGAAAGACAAAAATAACACCTGGTTACGGCGGACAAGTCAAAAGCTTTCGCATTTCGATGTATTTTTGAATAACGTTTCTCGAACCACACTTGGACCGTAACGGACGCATGAATAATGTCAGGAAGTAGCTTGAACTGGATGTTTCATATAAATTACCACATACCTCTTTCCAACGCATTTTCCTCCAACAGTTCAAAACAATCACCGACGCATGGTAATGACGTAATATTGCTTTGCACTTGGGAAATGTGGTTCGTAGAACAGCGAGATTGTTTTTTGCTTTACTGTCGGTTGTATAGCATAATTTTTAACTGACATTCTTTACGTGTTCATAATTTAAGTTTTTTTGCTTTATAAAAAGCCTTCTATCCGAGGTCATGTGGGTGTGGGTGTGGCTGGAAAATTAAACTAAACTGTCTACAAGGTTATCAAATTACTGGAATAAGTGCAGTGTAGTTATATTAGTAACTTAAAACCAAGGTCGGTCTGTTAAGTTGAGAACATAATAAAAACCTTCCGTTTTGTTTTGTTTTCTGGCTAATTCCAGACACACTTTCTTCTTTTCGTGCTACATTCAATTGTTCATCGAAAAGTCAATAAATTAGACATATATAAGCTTTGCAGTATGTGATATGAGGAAACTGAATGTGTCTAAATTAGTTTGCTGTTCTGGGGAAAATATAACAGATATATGATAGAAAAATACAATAAAGAGGCAAAACAACATACCGTATCTTGCCCCCAAGCAAAAGTGTTAATATTCCCGATGGCTTTGAAGGAACCGTCCGCGCATGCGCATTTTGCAACAAAGGTGCTGGGCTTGGAGAGCCACAGTGCGGCAGCAGGAAAACCGCACCACGGCACCAATGGATAGAATAGAGGAGGGAATGCTAAACACATAGGTAATCCATACAAGAATAAATGGACATGAAAGGGATACGTCGTCTGATTCCAAAGAACCCCCACATGGAAATATTTGTGTTTCTATGCCCGCTGAAGAAGAGTTGTTTCTCTGAAATCTAAGGAAACCTTCCCAGCTTGGTCTGACGAAGCCCATTTCAACTGGTAGACGGCAGTATGGATGAGAAACGCCAAGACTAGAGACTCATTGTGTCAACGAGACGAAAAATCCGCAGCCAATCTCGCATTTAGTTTAGTCTGAAACAGCCTGTCAATACTCTGCGGAACGACAGCCCCTCTCATCATTTCACTATCGTTTCTTGTTTTTCCAAGAAATTCCAGTAGTGGGATGCTTTCGCGTTGTGTTCCTTCATAGGGTTCAAGAATACAATTGAAGGATAAATATGGGTGAAGTTCCAGACACCAGGGATGTTAAGCAGACCTTCGTTGCTCCAGCAGTAAAGTCGTTTGAGCACTATGACATCTCTCGAGCCAAAATCTGTTGTAGCCTCACATGGCTGATGGCCAAAGCATACGGGACAGGTAGGTGGAACCTCGGTAGAGTGACCTGCACTCTGCAGGAATAGTTTGGTTTGTCAAATCCTTGTTTGTCAGAACCTGATGCAGTGCATGTGAATAATGGACCCTTTTACATTTTAAATAATCCCCAACACAAGAGACAGATATATGGACTCAGTGGACTCATCATTGATTGCCAGTATTCTTTACTAGTGCCCCCACCAGGGATTTTTTCCATCAGAGTAAAACCTGTTGGGTCCACAAACAACAATGTGTTGCTCATTGTGGACCATGTTAAATGAATTGCCTTGGAAAGACGATACATATTATCCCAACAGGAAGGATAAAAAAAAAAAACAGTTTCCTGTGCTGGATCCAAGCGATCAAAATGTTAATGGTAAAGGGAGTAGCTATTCCGTGTAGGTGACATGGAGGTAAGGTGTCCCAAGTAATGTCCCCTTCAGGGAACAGCATCCAAAGGGATGCATAGCAGATATAGATAGAGAGTACAGAGAGAGAGAGAGAGGTTTATTTTAATACATTGACTGTAGGGCTTATAGCACAGAAACAATGCAGCTAATTGTGGTTCGTAACCATCATAAGACAAAAATCCACAGTGCTTTCAGAAATAATAGTTAATGCTTTTCCTCATGGAGGACCACCTTAATATTTATCTTGCCTCAATTGATATCGCTGTCTTGATTTTCATATGTGACTTGGTATTCTGTGTATTACGAGTATCATTTCAAAGGGTCAAATCTGTTTTGGAATGAAAAAAGTAGTCAGAAGTCACATTTACACAATGCAAGCAGCAGGGATTCAACTGAATTGTCTGTTATAGAGGTAATCACCATCTAACATACTTGAGTGTAAGGCTTTTTAGTCTTAAGAGGTGAAATGTGCTAAACTGGGATGTCTGTCACATGCTTATGGCTTCATTTTTCAGTAAACAAATGTACATAAAGTAGGTGGGGATCTCCCCAGTTATAATTTTTTTTTACAGGACCAGATCTTAAAACTCTCAGCAAGTACCCCACTGCACATGCCATTTGTCTTCTGTTAGGTGACAGAGCCAGAGCTTCATAAATGCAGAACAACTGAATGATTGGCATCGTGTTTCTACCGTCCGTAGCCTTGGAGCTACAGTATATTTAAAACTATAATGCATGGCACTTGGCCAAAAGTTTAAAAACAAATGCTACCCACATGTCTGAAAAACGATTGAAAGCTATTTCACTACAAACACGTTGAAGTCACTTCTATCAGTTATCACAGTCTAACCATAGCATCTATGCTAGCTGTACTAATACCTGTGTGTTTCACACTGAGGCTACTGTTGCTATCCACACACGTTGACTGAATCAAATCATTTGAAACACACAAACGTAACGGAAACTAAATGAGCAGCAGCTTGTGCTCAAATGACTGCCTGCGGACGAATGAGGCGTCGCTGCATTCTCCCACTGAAGTGGAAATGGTTTTGGTCGGAAGCTGAGTCCTGAGGCAGATCATTTTGGGAGGTGCCTCAGCAATACGCTAGTGCAGTTAATTTGCAATTCACCAAGTTTCAATTTGACACAATTGAAAGTGTGTGTTGTTGCTTAGAACGTCTTCTCTGCTTATTCATCTTTTGATATCAGTTTGGTTTGGTCTGCCCAGACTTACCTCAAAGACAGAATCACTTAATTCAAACACCACAGGTTGAGATATTTTTGAAAGGCTCGGCCCCTGTGGCGAACAACTCCTACATCTGTCATTTGGGGCCGGGTGGGAAAACCAAATTATAATATTCACAAGCTGGCTTCTTCACCGGGTTAGGTTTTTTTTTATGAATGCAAAGTGCAAGACTTTAAATAAACCTAGATTCTTCTTCTGTGCTTTGCTCTTTTCCATTCATTGTCATTTTCACCCCGTTGTTGTAGTTATTTCATCTATCTGCTTAATCTTCATATGGACATAAGCACATCAGCTCTATAATAACTAATACAGCTTTGTTTGCCTGTTGAAGCCACCAAGCACATTGTTATCACTTGCGCTACGTTGGAATAGCTCAGCAAACCCGAGATTCCTTGCAGATCCTCCAGTGAATATTCAATCAGGACTGAACAAAATGGGCCGATTCCAAAAATACAGCTCTCCAGAGAGAGAAGGAGGAAGGGAGAGAAAGAGCGGGCTCATCTCCAGATTCCTGCCTACGCTGCTCTGAATACTTCACATGCGTCTGCCTCATTACACCAAATGCAGGAGTGCATCAAGAATATGCCTTCTAGTAGATGTCTATGAAGCACATCATCTGCTGTTACAAAATACTGTCAAGCCCAAACTGATACCTGTGTTTAATGTGCGATACAACTCTGGTTCATAAGCAAAGCTCAGAGAAGATGCTCTATGACCAGGAGCTCTCCTATTGGGTAAAATGTTGAGGTGAATATGTGTATTTATCTCCATATTCTCTTAACACACAGGCTACTTAACAGATGGCCTTGCTCTCTGCATTAAACTCTGAACAGCAGTGGTTCTGCTCTGGAGTAAACAGTTGAAGACCAGAATATTGGGAATGTGAAGCAAGGTTTTACAGACTTCCATGCCTAAATAAAAGCTAAAATACTACAAATGTAAATACACATTGGAAGATACAGTAAATGGACTAGACATTTCTTTAGATAGTGTTTGATCTGAATCAGATGAAAGGATTATACATTTAGTTTTTAATCAACAATGATGGCCATGGATTTATGTAAACAGTGCTTCTAAAGCTCAATGAACTGGGCAAACATTCCTGACATTGTAGTCTTCTTCAATAAACAGGTTATTTACAGAAAAGCCTGCATGTTGAAAAATCACATGAAATAAAATGCAATTTGTAAATGATCCGAGGAATGATGCCTGACCTAAAGGGGGAGGAGTAGAGCAAAGATGAATTTCTTTGTTGGGATCAATAACATGAATACTATTGATCCAAGTACTTAACCCAGATAGCTGCAACTGTCTGCATCCCTGTCCCATAATAACACAGAGTATCTGTTTATGACCTTGTTGATAATTGTGTGTGTGTGTGCAGCAGTGTTGGCGAGTTTAATCGCTGTCACCACATGCACATTTTTCTCTGCATACACCCAGTTATCAAAATGAACGTCTATTCTGCTGCCTACACAGTGATGAGTTCTGCGTGTGTGCATGTATTTTAATGTTTTCATACAGCACCAGCATGTCATGTGAAGACAGTTAATCGTTAATTTTTTTTCTTTTTTTTCTTTAAGATCATTTTTGGGCATTTTTTGTCTTTATTTTTGACAGGACAGGAGTGAGGGGACTGACATGCAGTAAAGGGCTGCAGGTCGGAGTCAAACCCGGCCCGCTGCGTCAAGGAGTAAACCTCTATATATGGACGGCTGCTCTACAAACTGAGCTATCTGGCCGCCCACTTTATTTAATTTTTAAATCTGCTGTGGAAACAAAAGGACTTGAATTGGCTCCGATCTGACTGAAACGTTTTGTACAATTATTGCCATACAGTCTCTTTTCACAATGGTTTATGAAAGATCTTCCTAGCTCAGCAAACACTGTCAAGAAAGGGACAAAGGCAATAAAAAAAGCTATGTTTTGAAGTTATTACTATCCCCTTGCAGTGGACTTGCTTTAGGTGATGCACACACACACACACACACACACACACACACACACACACACACACACACATGCGCGCGCGCGCGCGCTCTCTCTTTGATGAGGTAGGTAGTGAGAGGAGTGTTCCCAGGGAACTGGAAGCTGCAGAGATACAGACTAGATCAATCAATTGGGTTCCTCTCCTGCAGTTGCTATAGCAACGCCGGTCTACCCATACCTGTCCACGTCAAGATATCGTCAAAGCATGGGAATGAAAAATGAAGCAGGCTTGCCAAAGATAGCAAAGATAATGCAGAGTGGAAAAAATATTAAAGGAAGCAGAACTCTGCCATCACTACATCAGCTCAAGACAGTTTAACTGATTTTTCACTTTTGCGTTCCATGCTTTATCTACAGAGCTTAAATTCCTTTGTAAAATGGGAATGGTTAAGTAGTTCTGTTTTTTCTTTTTTTTCTCCATATTTTAGAGATTGAATTATCATCCTCAGTTTACATCTCTGTGAGCTCATATTTTGCTGAAAAAATTAAAACCATGGCCCTGTGGTGGTCTTGGTTCTTAGTCCACCTTTAAATTGAGCCTACCCGGAAGTTAGTTGAATCTCTTACCCAAAATCCATCTTTCTCTCATCTTTCATACAGACAGCATCCCGGCAGACTTAAAGGACCCCTTCTACACAGACCAGTATGAGCAGGAGCACCTGAAGCCTCCTGTGGCCAGCCTCCTGCTGTCAGCAGACCTCTACTGCAGGGCCGGCCAACTCATCCTGAGGAGCGACTCTTCAAAGCCCCTGCTGGGCCACGATGCTGTCATCCAGGTGCTGGCTCAGCGTGGACTCTACGTCAGCGACCAAGAGAGACTGGTAACTGAGAGGGACCTTCGAAAGAGGCCTCTGCAAATGGTAAGCTTTTTGAATCCGTTTGAAAATGCCAGGGTGGGTGACAAGATTGTGGTTGGGATAGGCAATTATGTGTTGGTTTGTACGCAAAAACACTCAACTTCCTACTTTTTGAGCAGCAAGTTATTATGTCATAGAGTTCCTCACATCCAGGAACTCCAACTCTCTATTTTGAGAATACCTAGCAGTATAATTTGACACCAGTCCCTGATGCATATGTCATGCCTCTTTCCTCATTGCATCATTCCACCCAGCTTGTCTTTTAAACTTTAGTTCACCAGGAAAGGGGACATTCCGGAGTAGCAAGGTACAGGAAGTGGAACCGGCATTCACATTCTTTTGCTCACACGCACTCATGTACAAGTCGGTTGATTGTGTGTGTGGCTGCATCCTAACTGGGCGATACGCGCAGGTTGCGAGATGTAAATACTGGTCTGAGCAAAATTTTTCATGGGAAAATCTTAGAGCTTTTTGCAGCTTCAATGTTACATTTGTGTTTTATTTAAAAAAAAAAAAGTCAGCACAGGTGTAAGGAAAGAGCTGAATAGATGGTAACAGAAATTGAATTTAATTAGCCTTCATGAAATGGACTTCAGGCTTTGACAGTGATCAATGCTATTCTTCCAGCATCATTTGTAAAATGTTTAACCCTTTGGTCAAAAGTGGCCAACCATGGGGAAAAAATCCCTTCGGTAGCGTCAAAATTGCCGTTCTTAATGGCCAATAACAGCGGATAATGACAACAGTTCTTTAAATACACATTTAATTAAAATGATAAAGCAAAATCAATACAACCCATTAAACAAGTGCAACAAACCAACACAGCAACAAGGGATAAGCAGTAAAAATGCAGACAGAAGGGCTGTGCGTTATTCACTTCTCCAGATACAGTTTGTTCAAGCCTGCCTGGGGATTAAAAACAATTTAACAGTACGAGCTGACTTCGACCTCTAGGCATCCACTGCCCTGTGGGTATCTGTCCCCTCTCGCTGTCTTTATGGCTCATTTCATGTGTTTGTGTTGGAGCTCACTTCAGAGATGACTTTGCAGGCATCCTATTGAGTAACAATGAGGGATCCTTATTATTTGGGGGCAAAATCTCAATAGGGGGCTTTATTGCTTCAGTGGATTGCAATTGAGACACGATTAGCAAACAGTTTGCCTGCAGTCTGTTTGTAGAGTCCTGCTGGTTTTAATTTCCCTTATATGCTAATTCAAAAGTTATTTAAGTTTTTGTTGGGGTTTACATTCCAAGCACTTTGTATTGTGAAGACAACACGAGACATCGTTAGTACATGCTAAGCTCCTGTTTTGTCTTTGTGCATTACTGACTTTTAAACTCATTTTCATAATTTATTTTCTAGTCCAGAGCTGAATTAAGCGTTTACATTTACCCTCATTTACATCATATAGCATGAGACCTACAGCATCATGTTCTGATTAATACTTATGGTTTAATTATACCTGATGTTAAATGTATTTGTTAGTAGGGGTGCACGATTTACTAAATGTCACAATTCAATACAATATTGATTTTTAGGCTCAAGATTTGATTCAAAAACAATTCTTAATTTAAAAAAAAACGATTTACGGTATGTAAATGTAGTTATTTTCCCATGTAACAGTATATACGGCGATATTACAAAACCCAAAAATAAACATATTAATCGATTTTTGGAATTGTATGAATCTGATGATTTTGAATCTGTAGAGCTTGAATCACGATACAAATGTAAATACATTTTTTCTTTTAAATATTTTTAAATCAGTTTGAATGAGATGAGAAACACACAGGCCATTACACACAGATCCTGCGGTTGACCTGCTGCACACTCAAATGATGGCTCAGGTGAGGGGGAGAAGGGGGAGGGGGGGATCATCTATTATTTAGAAACTGCTTCAACATGGACCTGAGGGTCAAAAAGTTGAAGCTGTCAATGCTGATTTCTGTGGGGAGTGGAGAGGCTGCAAGGAGAGCAGGAAAAAAAACATTTCTTCTGGAAGAGGTAGAGAGGATGGTTTGACAGGCTGTCCTAAAAGGAAAAATCTCAGTTTTTTTCCTGAAGCAGACTGTGAAAGAGAGAGTGAGCACCTTCCTGCAGTTCTAACTGTAAGCTGCTCTGGATAAGAGCACCAGCAATTTTGTTAAATGCTGCTTCTTGGTATTTTAAGCTAAGTATTTTTATTTATTTTTTAACTCGGCAGCAAAAATGTATTGAATTAGCAGCTTTAGGGGATGTTTGAGGGAGCTTTAGCAGGTCAGTCAGCAGCAGAGTTAGATGCCGCTGATGTCTCGTCCCGCACATTGCATAACTAAGAACACTTTTCACTAGGTTTCCAAACTGACTTTGCATTTTAATCGTATTTTTTCTGTCGCTGCTCTCTCTTCTGTCACTACTCTGCCCACTCATCCTTCTGTGTTCAGCCATGGGCTCCCCACATGTGACGATGATGGCAGTACCTGGCCACTTAGTCGCCTACACACATTCTGTATCGCTGATGCTCTCCTCCAGCTGTAGTGTTCACAAAGAATGACGGAGAGATGTGGAGGTGGGTTGAGGATCCGAAAATACTATTCTGGCATTACGCATCACAGCCCACATGAAGCACCGTTGCAAGTATCATCGTAGCTACAATTCAGTATCAAAAGGCTTTAATTGCTAATGTAATCTTTCCAAAGTGTAAGTGCCGTGCAGCTGTGATCAGGCAGAAAACCCAATAACAAAGTTGAACTCCATAGCCAGCAGATAAAGCGTGGAGGAGAAAGAGAGACGGGGGGGGGGGGGGGGGGGGGGGGGGGGGGCAAGTCGCATACCAAGTGACCTGGTCTTAAAGAACGAGACTTCTGCAGTTTGGCTAATCTAATGAGAAGGGAGAGGTGTTTCAGTATTAGTGTTTGGTATTCAGTTTCTGGAATACGGTGGAGGCACAAGCAAACAGTTAGGTGACGCCGTCTGAGCCTTAATTCATTATTTCACGGTAATACCGTATACCTCGGTAAAATAAGGAGGAGGTTTGACGGTATCAACATTTGGATGCCACCCAACTAAAATCCACACATAAAATGTAACCCTATTGCTACAGAGACGATACACTGAGTGAGAGTGAGAGTGTTCAGGTATCTAAGAACCTAATTGCACGGTGTAGAGTGCCTCTTGCATCCCCTCAGCAAGGCACAGACTGGTTAAGTTAGAGAAACAGCATTTTATTATTTTAGTTATGTATTCAGGGTTGTTTTGATCAACAAGAACACGCTTTTGCTACAACGCTCTGTTCCACATTCATACAATCTGCTGGATAAAGAGCATCCCCACTGGGGCACTGATGGTTAATTGCCTTGCTCAAGGGTCCCTCTGCAGTGATAATGAGAAGGGGACAATCACTGTTTTTTTCCCTTCATTAGGTTCAAATTACCACTGTAAAGATGCAGGACTGTTGTTTTGGATTTCAATGGACGACGAAATGTGCCACAATGTGAAGCTTTCAAGCCTACTCTGGTTAAAGGTCCCATGGCATGACATATTTCACTTAATGAGTTTTTTTTTTTTTAACATTAATATGCATTCCCCCCAGCCTGCCTATGGTCCCCCAGTGGCTAGAAATGGCGATAGGTGTAAACCGAGCCCTGGGTATCCTGCTTTGCCTTTGAGAAAATGAAAGCTCAGATGGGCCAATCTGGAATCTTGCTCCTTATGAGGTCATAAGGGGCAAGGTTACCACCCCTTTCTCTGCTTTGCTTGCCCAGAGAATTTGGCCCACCCATGAGAGAAACATATTATGGCTTTCAAACAAGCAAAGTGGCAGTTGGTCAAGGCCACACCCTCACCCTCCTCAAGGCTGAATTTTGGGAAAGAGACTTCAGATACAGAATTAGGGGACCACTCAGACCTATATAAAAGCCTCCAAAAAGGGATTATGGAACATTGGGCCTTTTAACACTTTCCTTGGGAAAAGCCCTGCTCGTCAATCATAGCCTGGCCAGACTCTCTGTACAAATGTAATGTACGTTTGTCTGGTGGGACCAGGCTATGTTGATCATCCACAGGATAGTAACTACCTTGACTTTGTCGCGGAGAGAAATGATGTTCTTCCAAGCTGCCAAACCTTGAATGTCACAGCTTTAATATTTAATAAAGCTGTAGTAAATAGGTCATGTTGTAGGTCAGACTTTATAATGAAGTGTATAAATCAGACTCTGTTACGGCCGTATGGGGAGTGTGAACTACTGATAAGAGGCATAGCACCTTATATGGTTTCTGAATTGGTTTATACGCTACGTGGGTGATGTGTCTGTTACATTATGTCAGAAAATCTATAAAAACAGAAGAGGTTTGTAGTCTATTCTAGTATAGTACATTAGAGAATGCTTTCAAATCAAGAGAGTGCTTTCAAATGGCAAATGCATCTCTAATGAATACATTACCTAATGTGTTATGTAGTTCTTGATGACACCACACTGCTTTAGAGTGAAACTATTGGGGATTTATTTTTAGATGCATTGTAAGCCTTATGGCAAATTAATTACAGCACTATTGTAATGTGGAATCTACTCCAAAGCTTTCTACTCAGTTGTTTGCCAGTTGTCCTTAAGGCCCTGGTTGTAGTCACACAGAAAATTTCACAAGTAAGTTACTTCAACCTCCAAAACGTTCCCTTGCACAGGAGTGTCGCATTGGCTGTGCAACAAAACACAACGTGCACACAACCACACAGCAGCAGCTCCCAAAACGAACACCCTCAATATCAAAATCCCGCGTTTATTATTTGCAGGTTAATGATGTCATGACTTGTTAATATCAGATGTCCCTCTTTATAGGTATAAAGTGCAATAGATTCAGATGTTTGTAAGACGATGTAAATGTAAAAGCCAGTTTTAACTACCAACAAGAATTTAAATTTCCTCCCCAAAAATGTGTTTCATATTCTTTAGATTATGTACTACTAACACATTATCATATGATACAGTTATTTAGCTTTTATGCATAAATCAAAAATAGAATGCATTGTGCTAAATGTAGCAGCAGTAGCAGTCTATATTCATCAGACATTTCTAATATTGTGTTTTGTATTTAAAAATGTGAAAAGTCACTACATATACATTTTAATATATAAAGTTTATCACATTGACATTTAACATTCTACATTGATAAAAAAAAAAAAGTCTGTCGGTTCAGTTTTACTGTGTGACAGATTGATTCATCCACTCACGTATTGCATGGATTAATAGAAGTGAATACACTCCCTCCTTTCCGCTTCCTCAATCACAACCCCTATTGGGCAGGAGCGCCGTTTCCATGGTTACACTCCAGTCGGCTGTGTGTGTGTGTGTGTGTGTGTGTGTGTAGGTGGGTGCAAGAGTGGGGGTGCTTATGCTTGCATATGTCCTATGCGCAGTCTGTGCTTGCATGTGCAGCTCTGTACTGTGAGAACACTGCTCCACTCTGAGTCGGAGAATACTGAAATGCTGGATTCATACGAGCAGGCAGATGGTATTTCTAAGACACTGCTGCCCCCCCCCCCCCCCCCCCCCCCCGCACACACACACACACACACACACACACACACACACACACACACACACAAACATAAACAATGTAATACAGTAGAGAAAGCTAACCTAACTGTCAGGCAGAAAAAATACTGCTCAACATCAAACTAGCTTCCTCTGTCCCTTATTCTCTGATCTTACGAACAAAGACGAGCCGAAGCAGCAAGGTGGAAGGGAAGCCCATCCAAGTACTTTCTGTCCTCTGCTTGGGAGAAGTCACAGCCAGCATGTTATGCTCAATGCCAGCGGCGACTTCCAGGCAGCACAGTATGGATGGGTAGGCAGCAAGCACATTATGTGATGTCATATTATGTGCTAAGCTTCTTTCTGACTGTGTTTGAGGCTGGTGTATATTTTTGTGCTTTTAATTTAATATCCAGATTGTGAACTTAGGAGCACATTTGTCCACAGGCCTTTTAAACCGTGCAGAGAGGAAACTGTACTTAAGCTTATGTTTGATGTGAGCTGATACAACACAGTGAGCAGTAGCCAGTAACTCAGTACCTATATGGTTTGTCCCAGGTGAGGTGCCAGACAAAGAATAATACAAAGAAATCTATTATTATTGAAATATTATTGTTATTACTATTGATCAACATCTTCGCTCTCTTTTGGAGCCAGGCCTCAGAGGGGAGATCGCAGGTTAGTGCCTGATGGCTCAGCCTGAAGAAGTAACCTGACAGACCACAGACAGATTTATACCCTTACTGCATGTTGAGAAAAAACATCCTGTAGTAACTACAAATAAAAGCAGTTAACAAAACCTACAAGTTCTCAGTTCAGTGTTTGAAATGAGTAAGGTTATGTACATAGATTATACACACTAAAAGATTTCCTTACTTGGAAACATGTAAAAAAAATTAGTATTTTTACAGTGAGAATTGTTTTTTTGAATGTGCAGATGTTCCACTTCTGGGATTGCTCCATTGCCGACAGAAATTTCATTTATTTACCACGGTTTTTCTTTGCATTGGCATTCTAAACTTTGGTGGATTTATGACAACTACGGTAAAAAGTTCCTCATATCTCTGCAGGGTTAATCGAAAAAGCTCAAATTTTAGTTTACTGCTGCACGACCAAAACAACCCTTAAATGTACACGTTACACCAAAACAAGTTCCTTCCCAAGGCTATTTTGCAGTGGCGCCGTTGCTCCGTACGGTGCTTAGCGCTGTCAAAGACGATTGTGATTGGTTTAAAGAAATGCTGATAAACCAGAGTATATTTTTCTCCCATCCCGGAACGCTGTGTGGACTAGCCAGACCCTCTTTTTCAGCGCTGTGGAGGAAGGCTCTGGCAATGCGAGACTAGAGTTAAATGATATATCCTGATCTGGTAAATTGGCACAGTAAGCTTATTACACTAATAGAGAAAATCTGTGTAATTTTCTCTTCAGAATGTGGAGCAGGGGATTTCTTGAGAGAAATCATTCACACTCTACATTGCTTAAAATATTCACCTGGTTCTCCTTATTATCACTGACATTACAAATGAAAGCATTGGTGAGGCTATAATAGCACCTAATCCGTAATGAATTCATGCTGCTACAGATGTCGCCCTGTGCAAAACCTTATGCAGGAATCTCATTTTTGTAGATTCAATTAAACAAGTGTTAGTATTAGTATAGTATTAGTTAATCAATTGTAGTGTGTCTGTGTGTGTGTGTGTGTTTTGTTTTCACTTTTGAATAATTTAAACAAATTAACTTCCATCAGAGAAGCAGATCGTAAAGAAGAAGCCTCGACTGTTGCATACAAATGTCCATAGAAACACACAAACACAACAATAAAGATCACAATTCTCTATTTCCACATAGACGTTTAGCACAATGTGCTGCCAGAAGACAAACTCATGATAAAAGCAGCAAACCAGCAGATAATGCTCTGCTTTGTTGAAGACCTAGTTTTAGGGTACTTGCAATGAGATATATTGTGAAATAAAGACTATGAAAAGAGGAGACCGTGTGTGAGAAGACATAACTTTTAGGAAAATGGGGAATTGTCCATATAGGACCAGATGTAGCTGAAATCAAATGTCCTTCTGTGTTCACACATATCTGCATTCTCACAGGGATTTAGTCTGAACACCAGGTACATGCCAGCCATGTGTATGTAAAATGAGAGGCATTTTCCCTTTTAAATTAAATCAAACCCTCTTTTATCACTTTGCACACATGAAACACTTTCAACGCAGAGGGCACTTTCAAACTTGATGGAAGGATTTGGAGTGCAGGCGTATCTCCAGGCTGGTAGTTGTGAACGTGTCCCTTGATAGTGTTCTAAGGTTAGCTGTGAGGTTTCCAGATAATTGTTAGTTTGGGTTACGAGCAAATGGAGGGGGGAAGGTATTATGCTTAAAAGCTCCACTCCCACAAGTGATGCCAGACCTCACAATTGGTATTTTGTAAATCCAAAGTGTGCAATTGTGTGCGTGAGCATTTTTTTATTTCTGCTCACGATTGGGCTTGCTCTGTGGGTCATGCCATGTCTTCATTCAAAAAGAAAAGACTTCTGAGGAAAAGAGGAAAGTTTTATACTTCCAAAGTATGGTTGATCATTTTGGATAACATTGTCCAACTTCCAAATGCAGTTATGTGTCATTCAAACCGTATGGAAGTAATGCATAATTGCCTGTAAGACTGGAAACTGTGTTTACTGGGAGGAGTCATGTTTTAACTTTAATTAAATGGTTATGTTCAATTCAGTTTGACTTTCACCTGTCTGGGTTTTTCCATCAATTTAGTTGAGATTTAAATGTAGGGATTTTCTGCTAGCTGGCTAAGGCACACGTCACCTTGTATTAAATACCTTCTTGTGATCATCTGAATTTTTCTTTTTATGTTGCTATTAAACTCCTTCCATCTGACAATCAGTAAGGATAAAATGAACTTTGAAGTGATCAGCACTTGCACTTTGTTGTAAGCTATCATTTCTTTCTTTTTTACTAAAGCAAAGACAATATATTCATACGGAAAAGTGGTGCTGCTTTTTCCTTTAAGTTTTTACTTTACTTTAAGTACTTGTGGTGACCTTCGAAAAAGACAAGAGAGAGGTACAGCTGAGAGCTTTTCCATGTCCAGCTGTGTTGCCGTGAAGTTACCTGAAGCTTACGGCCTCTGGGCCTGGACATGAGAGCTGGAATAAAATAAGCAGACTGCATTTCAATATTTCAGCACCCCTAAGCTACAGTAATTTAGAGTGTGTGTGTGTGTGTGTGTGTGTGTGTGTGTGTCCTCCAGGAGACTACAAGGCAGAAGTTTGACGGTTTTGTTAATTTTACGGTCATTTTCTGCTCACACTCTTTTGGACTATCATAAATAATCATTGAAGCCTTGGACTCCAGTAAAAACAGGCACAGACTGATCATTAGCCGTGGCCCATTGGAGCCCCTTAAAAGCTTTTTATGTAAGTTGTGGTAAAGACATTATTGTAGTCATTGCCTCAGTTCAGATCATGTTGCAGTGGAACAAAGTCAATGTAATGGTTTCACAGAAACATTTTTCAGAGATGCTGTATGGTAATGGTGAGGTACGGAAGTATTGTGTGTCTTCTGTCACCTGGTTCAGGCAGTTTAAAAGCAGTTTAAAGCTCTCATAAAATAGATTTTAGTTTAAGTACAACAGACACACAACAATGAGGTGAAATACATCACACAATAGTGTTGGATTTTTTTGTGTGCAATGTTTAAGTCAGGCTCCTTTGGTGGATTTTCATCCTTCCTCTTTCACCAAGAAGCCGTATTAAGGATGAACAATGTTTGCTTCTCTCCCTGGGTGAGGAAGCAGCAATGTAGCTATACAATAAAAACAGGATATTGACCATGAAGGAGCATCTTCTTACCACATTAAACTGTGGTACTGTGGAACTGTGGGATTGGCACTTTCAAGTTTAAACAACTTATTCAAACAGTAATTGCTAACATCTCTGACTTTTCAGTGCTCAAAGAAGGTGCTTTTGTCACATTATAAAGTTGCATGATCCCAGTGTCAAAAAACACCCGGATCCTGGAATAAGCATGTGGTCTTACACTAGCGTCTTCCTCCCACACGCTCAACATGAGCAGAGACTGTAGGTCTGTGTAAACAAAGTAAACAAGATTAGTTCTTATTGTTGTCATTTTATCTCATCAGACCGCAGCAGATCCAAATCAATATCATATTGCTCCACAGAAGGGAGGGGTCAGGAGGTCAGAAGTCCTTTGAGGAACGATGGCCTTTTCAAAATTGGTCTTGCCTGGAGTTGATCATTAGTTGTAGAAATACAGGGCATGTTTGTAACTACACTACAAACTGATAACTGTGTGTGTGTGTGTGTGTGTGTGTGTGTGTGTGTGTGTGTGTGTGTGTGTGTGTGTGTGTGTGTGTGTGTGTGTGTGTGTGTGTGTGTGTGTGTGTGTGTGTGTGTGTCTGTGTGTCTGCGTCTGTGCGTGCATGCACACACATTTTGTAGTCTGTCTCTTTTACAATGTTTAGACAGGCTAAATGAAGGCCAATAGGAAACATCGTTGCAGTGTATTATTAAATGGGATTGGTTTGCCGCTTGGTTGCCGGATCAAAGATAGGGGAAATGAAGCATTAAGGTAATGCAATGTCAAACAGCAAATTCATTTTTGAACTAAAAATGCACTTAAAGTAGATAACTTGAAAGCGGATTTGACTTTATCATGGTATATTTTGGGGGAATGAAAATATCTTGGTTTTTTCAGCTGTCATCACAAAAATGGCATACATTAAAAGGAAATATACATAAAGGAATAATATGCAAAAGGCACAGGTTTTAACATTAATAGTCCATGATAATATACACTGCTTTATTATTGGCATAGTTAGTGACAGATTGAGCGAACAAGAGCTCTTCGACATCACTTTAATACATTGTATCTTTTCTCTGACTCTAGTGCACTGCATCATTGTGGCTATTCAAGGGGCTGCTTTAACTTTACGGCCAATTAATCGGGTTAGCTCATGTAAATCATGCAGCTAAACTATAAATATTAAGAGTTTTGTTTCCTGGGTAATGTGTGGGGGTGAAGGCACTATAGAGGGAGCTAAAGGTATGAGCCAAGAACTAAAACAAACATAGTACACCATATCATCATCATGCAGTAAAGACGATGTTGTAATTCCACATTCAGCTTCTATTTCCACTCACATTGCAAATGAAAGTGATTGGTTATTTGTCAGTACAGTGTCTTGCTTAAAATATGATATGTATGTCAACATGCATGAGTATTACAGTTGTTAGAAATGTTTTCTGACTATGGTTATTTGAAAACCTCTTTGAATCTGTTTTGATCTAGCGAATTCATGTTTTTTTGCTAATTATAAATACGTGTTGCTGCTTTGATCTTGCCTTTCATCACATCTGTATCATGATGCAACATAACTAGTTAGCATGGGCTAATTAGGCATCAGTCTTCAAAAATAAACGTATAAACTAAAAAAAGCCACGGAGCAGGTCTAACTATGACTGTAGAAAACAGACTGAGGTCATAGGGAAGTTACGTTTTTGGACTCTCAACATCGTTTACATGTTGAGTTCCAGATGCTAACATCAGAGCGGAGGTTTTGTCTCCCCAAAGGTAGCACTAATACATACAGATTGTCCTCTGTTCCATCTGTTTGTATTTTTTAAACAGACTATAACTCTGGATGTCATGCCATTGCGTCTCCTTTATCATGATTCATGGTTCGTGGGTATTGTGCTGCTACGCATAACAACATACATTATATACAGTGGGTACGGAAAGTATTCAGACCCCTTTAAATCTTTCACTCTTTGTTTCATTGCAGCCATTTTCCAAAAATCAAAAAAGTTCATTTTATTTCTCAGTAATGTACACTCAGC
>NC_048415.1:10379205-10390446 GCF_013103735.1 Etheostoma cragini | reverse complement strand
TGGAAAAAGGCTGCAATGAAACAAAGAGTGAAAAATTTAAAGGGGTCTGAATACTTTCCGTACCCACTGTATGTATGTTTTAATTAATATCTGGTAAGTTGTCCTTGGGTGTCTTGAAAGGTACCAACAAATAAAATATATCATCGTTATATTGTATTTGTGTTAGGCTGCGGAAAGGAAACAAAAATTGCCCATTACGTTTTTTGAATTGAGGGCAACCATACAACATCTGACTTGTCTCATAACTGTAACCCTTGCGATAACTTCAGTACTTTTAGATTGCTGATACCATTCAAAGATTGGCTTTATTAGCCTGATGCTTGAACACCTGTGGAATGCTGGAAGTTGGAGTCAATTTTTTTGAATAGGTTAAATAAATGAAAATTGCAAATCCCCATTTTGTATTTACACAGTTGAGTTTAATAAGAACATTGTAATCCGTCCAAGGTTTGAAATAGAAGTAGTTTTTTATTTGAAACACAAGCAATGGAGGAAATATTAATGAGAAAAAAACAAGGCAACATTGTGGATGATTTCCTTCCCAGAAAACATACCCACCAATTGAAAACGTAATGCTATATTGTTTATATTTTGTTTACATACAGCAATAGCTACTGAAATTATTGTGTAAATATATCTTTGCATATTACAGCGTAGAACTGGAAACCACACCTTCCTGTGTTCTGTTCCTTGTATCATGTTCAATGTCAGATTGAAACGCTATATTTCTAAAAAGTTCCTTTTGAGAGCGGAGCCAAAGTGAAAGAGTAGAGCAGTCATACAACATGCAGTAATTATCGTACATCTGAGTTGTTGAGATTTACTGACATACTGATTGATTGCACAGATAAACCACATGATGGGGGCCTATTAATTGGATTCAGTTGTCAGAAAGATGTCCTATTCGGGCTTCTCAAAGGGGAGCGGTCGCTGTGAACAAGCTGGGTCTTGAAACTAGGGATGAAGGCACTTGTTTCCATGGCAACATCAACAAGTGAACTCACGA
Source organism: Etheostoma cragini (assembly GCF_013103735.1). NCBI lineage: Eukaryota > Metazoa > Chordata > Actinopteri > Perciformes > Percidae > Etheostoma > Etheostoma cragini. Next base: position 10,389,440 of record NC_048415.1, on the reverse strand, counting down.
CAATTTTGGATGTACAGCCGAGGATTTGGAGTCCTCACTCAGTACGGACATTTTTGTTGCAGTGCTGTCTCCCTGTGGCAGACTGGATGTGCCATTTTCAAACTTTTCAACAGGTTTTTAAGATTAGGCAGACAATTTAAACTGCCCAGATAGATAGGCTATTTGCAGTCTTGCTCTCGCACTTCTTAATGTTCATGTCACATTCTCATCTCAGTGCACCTGACGGGCCTTTGCCTTTGTCAATAACATGCAGGAAATGTTATTGTGCAGTGTAATGTAGTTTTCACCCTCTAAATCTTTTTCTATACTATTCTCCTTTCCAGAGCGCTCACTTGGCAATGATCGACACTTTGATGATGGCGTACACAGTGGAGACGGTGAGCGTCGAGAAGGTGATGGCCTGCATTGGTCAGTATTCGTCTTACGACCCTGAGGTGGAAACACCTTACGACACAGAGGACGCAGTGACCACCTGGATCAATAAGGTGGGTATATCTTTTTCAAATGACAGATTTACTGTAGCTACAAGGACAGATTGAGAGAAACTGATCATTTGTTTGCACCATTTCATAAACTTGTAAAAGTAAGTCACATGTTCAGTATCTGTCCAATGTGCAGGCTGCTTGTCATATTGTACACAAGTTACTGTAGATACCATCACTCAGGGTCATTGGGTCCCACAGCTCGCAGTTTGGTTTCATGTCTGGTTTGGTTACAGTCAAAAACCCTGACCTAAATACCATCAAATCTGTTACATGCACACCTTGCCTTGAGCTATAGTGAACTCACAAGTGAACTAGAAGCATTTGAAAACATCCTTGTGGGTTTGATATAGGTGGGATTGTCCAATTCTTTACTATTTTCACTGACCTTATAACCTTTAAACAGACTGTTACTGATGCAAGGATTGCCGTGTGTTTACATTTGTCATGTAAAGCATGTCCATGACTCACGGTATGTATGTGCAAGAGAATAGAAATTTAGAAAACAGGAAAAACTATATTGTTTTTAGAGCCAAGCATCAAGTCTACAGATGAATGTAGTTTGGGCGGTCTATTACGTTCTTAAAATCACAAAATAATATTTAATATTATTTCTTTGTCCAAGTTACATATACTGTGTGTGAAGTCTCTGTAGGAGCTACAAGGAAACAAATACATTCTTCAAAAAAAGGCCATGAAATGTATTTGCTGCATGCCACAGTACATATTCCACATCAGTAAAATGTAGCCTAATGCACTTAAAAATGACATGCTCTGTGTAAATCAGCTTTTTACACTATAAAGTGTGCTACATGGCCTGCATGGGCAGACGGTGCTGGCCCCTCCATACAATGCTACAGGGCCCAGTCTGTTTACATTCGTCTTGTAAGAACACTGGGCTCCTGCCAACTCTGAGCTACACAAACACACACACACACACACACACACAGTACACACAAAATAGTTAACAGATGTGGTCGTGGTTTCCTACTGGTCGGACACATGGCTCTCTGTTGGGATTCCTTTGTGTTGTTCCAAAGGTCCACAATTCACAGCTGATTCCTGCTTAAACTCTATCCAAATGAATTTGAGGAGAACTGTATATACTGTAGATGCTGTCAGTTGACAACACTGCAGGAACGAAAGTGAGAGGAATGAGATTCAATTTGATTTATTGAACTATAATTGATTCAGAACATCCAAAACCTTCTACAATGAATGCATTTCAACACAGACTTCTATTGGGGTCCTTTATGTTGACACAAAAAAACAAAAGTACAATCAAATAATTTTATTCCAAAATGCTAAAGTAATGATAACAAAGTAAAGGTTTGCTTAGGCACAGTGTAGTCATTTGATTAAATATCAACCTTATGTTCCACTGTTGGAAAATTAAATGTCATTATCAACTTTACTTATCAACTTTACTATTACTCTTCATATAAGTGCAATATAAGCTAAAGATTAAGTAATATTCATAGTCTGTGCCTTATATTACTTTTCTAATTCATTCAGCTGCAGCTGTGAATTTCAGTCTTGTTTGTCCTCTGTCTTTTAGGTTAATGAGTACCTGAAAGACATCGTGGCTCAGGAGCAGAGGATGAGGGAGACACAGAGCGCCGACTCTGCTGGGAGTCCTCGGGTGAGTGTTTTTCCTTTCCTTTAATCTCTCCCAGCACTTCACAAACTTAACATGAACATGCAGATGTCGCCAGTTTGATGGACAGTTCTAAACAAGCTAACTGAAATCCTTGGCTCCACTTAATGGACTTACCACAACATTCTGCTCTTGACTGACACATATTTGTTACTTTAATATTTTGAGACCAGTTCCCTCGAAAAGATCTTAAGCCCTTAAAGCCCAGCTACCATCGAAGAAAATCTCACTCACGCATGTCTGAGCTTTAGATGAAGCTCAGTCTGTATTTATTAAATAAGAGAGAGAACAGCAGGCTGCATCTTCAACATCATAACAAGTTTAGCCATCCTGACGACTGTGCGAGCATTGCTAACTTAATTTGTGCCGTCACCGGCACATCAGTGCTCTCTGGTCTCATCAGGGCTAGCAGCCATTTAGTGCAAGGTCACCCATGTGCACGGTCCTGCCCGCAGTCCAAATCTGTTATGTATCTAGTGTCAGCAGTGATTTTGAGTGTGTGTGTGTGTGTGTGTTTGTATGTGTGTGTGTGTGTTGTATTTGAGTAACTGGAGTAATCTGTGTTTGGATTCTGTAGTTTGATACTGCATTTGCAATAAATAATTTAATGATAAACTGAATAATGCATACACTCACTTGTGGAATTTAAATCTTACCACATACCGTATTAAAGCTTTTCATTCCCACTTGTAAATTTCACACTCAGCAACATGTTTGTGTGTTGCAACATTTGTTATTAGGATCTGTCACTGAGGGTCAGAGTTGGCATGGCCAGCGACAGCTTCCCATTACCCTGACAAAGCAGAGAGATGTTTGGAAAAGAGGGAGGAGCTTGGGTGGATGATGTCACAATCATCCTTCATGCTTCTGCTTGTCACCTCCATAACAATGATTACTGTTAATTACTGTTACTGTTAAAACTGTTATTATGCAGCAACAGCAGTTTTCTAGAAATAAACGTTACCTGTGTGTGGTTTTTAATGATACAATGTATTATTTATTAGATTTTTAGCAAGTTTCTGTGTTCATCAACCACCTCAACACATACCAGATAATCCTGATAAATGTCAGCTCAAGTACATCAGCAGCAATTCAGTCTCCTGCTTCTTCTGTTAATAATTTCTGTTTTGTTTTTGTTTCCCCGCCCTTGCTCCTACTCCACTCCTCCACTCTAGACTCCTTTCCTAGCTTCTGCTCTCAAAGTTCATGAAAGGCAACACACTATGACACAACACCGTTACAGATGCTGCTTTGCAGGAATGTTTAGAGAGTTAGAGTTAGTCGTCCTAAGGGAAAATATTGAAACCCTGTCCCCTGTTTTAACCTGTAAAGAGTTGAGTGCTGAAAAAGCACTGCAGTGTGCTCACTTTGTGTGTGGTTCCCTTCCCAGTCCCAGGGCTGCGCAGACTTCCACTGAGTTTGATGCTGATCCGACCAGTCAGTGTGCAGACACAGCACTGCATGCCTCAGCTATTCCACATGAACGCACACATAAACATGAAGATGCATGACAAAACAAGTGACCAACCGTTTCATCATTAGATTTTTTTATGCTTGTTGAAAAAGGGGAGACTTTTTTAAAGTGAAGTCACCGTGTTGCCAACTCAGTATCTCACATGTGAAGCCACTGCTGCTCATGATGTGAGTCTTAACACATTCATTTGTTTGGCCCCGGATCGTGAAAGTTGGCCCTTCTGTCATCTCACTTTGCCCAACTCTCCTCCAAAGAGTACTCAACGAGGGTCTGGCTACTCCACATAGCATTCTGGAATGTGAGAAAAACCTGCTGTGGTTCTTTAAAGCAAACAGAATCATCATGGGCGGTGCTAAACTCCGCACAGAGCCACTGCAAAAAGGTGTGTGAAAGAAAACTCAGATTGGACCGATTGGATAGTCTAGCTAGTTGTCTCAATTTACCATGCTGAGATCTGAGGAGCAGTCAGAAATAGTCCTCATAAATCTACCAAATTTAAAATTCCAACACAAAGAAAGCAGAAGGAAACAGAAAATACATTTCCTGCGGCCCCGGAGTAATCCCTTCTGTAATATCATGACGTTAGCTCATATTGATTGGTGTGTGTGTTTTGTGTGTCTGTGTGTGTTTCTGACCATCCCACTCTCTCTCTCTCTTTCTTGGCTACATTGTTCTGGTCTGAACTGTGATAAAAGTCACTGTCATTAGATAATTCAGCTGCAGGCGGAAAGGTGCTGAATTCGGTGTATGTCTGTTTAAGATTTAAATAACATTCACAGGACAGTTTATGAACCTTTATTTGTGTCAGACTTAATGTTCTTGTTGACTCAGACAAGAGATGTTGCATAACAACGGCTTGCTGTGTTGGTATACGAAGGCATGCACAGTCAGCATTCTGGCCATTTAAATATAATAATGACTTTGCCTCCATCATAATTTATTTTAGTTTTCTGCCTTTTAGCATTTCAGTTTATGCAATTTTTACATAAGTGTATCAGGTATAAAATGGCACAAGCATAATTTCTACTGGATGGTCATAAAACCAGCACATCGTTTTCGGACTCTCTGTCCCTCCTCTGCAATCAGACCAAAAATAAACTAACAAGAAGCTGCAGTATTTTCTAAGAGACAAAAACACTTGTTTTATTCCCTTTTCATTCAGACCATACAAAGCCTAAGTATTAGTGTCCTAGTTATGCACCAAAGAAAGCAAATAAATTCAGAAGTTACAGTAATTATCATATGGGGGGGGCTGCATCTATCCTCCTTCCCAGACCTCCCCCTTCTGTCTTTGCAGTATGACTGCAGTGTGAGTCACGCTGTCTTAGTCAGACAGAGATGCAAACAGTACTGGGAAAACACTAGAGCTCACCAGGGCAACACTGTTTTAACCTACTGTACTGAATCCAGGGGTGAAGGTGAGTGGCGGGTTGGAGGGGAGGACTGCAAAGGCGACGTCAGGACAGAGAAGTTAGAACTAATCCTTTTAAGTTTGAAAAGCTGAGCTACAGCTCAGCCAGACATCTCTGGCTTCAGAGGATGAACTTTGATTGGCAGAGTTACAGGATGATTGAAGTGGAGACGGGTGGGGTGCAAGCTCAACTGCTGTCTGTCGGTCTGTCTGTCTATCTATCTATTTGTCTGGCTGGCTGGCTGGCTGGCTGGCTGGCTGGCTGGCATTACGTCTCTCTCTCTCTCTCTCTCTCTCTCTCTCTCTCTCTCTCTCTCTCTCTCGCTCTCTCTCGCTGAGTGTGAGTGTGAGTGTGAGTGTGAGTGTGAGTGTGAGTGTGAGTGTGAGCGTGAGTGTGAGTGTGAGCGTGAGCGTGAGTGTGAGTGTGAGTGTGAGTGTGAGTGTGTGTGTGTGTGTGTGTGTGTGTGTGTGCGTGCTCTTCTTTAAGTAGATGATAGCTTTGGGCCTTAACTCTCCCCAGGGGTTTGATTGGGGGTTATAGCAAATTTTAAACTCAGTTTGACTCCGCTAAGCCCACAATTTAGATCATCACTTTAGATGGAGACGGTTTTCATCTTGTTCATCTTATTCTTAAACTGGGACAGCAGGTTTAGAGCAGTAGCAGTAGCAGCAGTGTTTTCAGAATACTCCATCATTGAAAGTTTGGGATGACCATGCTGGTATAGGCTCCATAAGCAGAAACAGTAGGATCTGAGCTGTTATCATACATGTTATTGTTTGACTAAACCTTATTTTGGTTTAAATATTAGTCCTCCATTATCATATATTTAAGCGTATATTTATAGTAATTTGGCTTTAACAGGTAAACGTAAGGTATCTCTTGTATTGTAAATGGTTTACAGACACCATTTGACATAGAAGATACAAAAAAACATGATGGACAGTATGGACATTAAAAGGAAAAGATAAAACCAATGCAAGTGAAACAAGGGCAGAGTTTGTCCTATGTCTCCCTCTCTGCCTACAAATACCTTTTCTAATAACATGAATACATCTGTGTTTTGTTTTGAAAGACATGTATCAAAATAATCTAATTTGCTAGGTACTAGAGGGTTTGATAAATGTGTGTTATTATGACAACATGAGTGACAAAAAATATCTGCGAAAAACATGGCCCAATAATGAAAGGAGCTCACATGTTATTCAAGTGAACAATCCGTGCCATTGAGTAGGTATTAGATTATGATCAAAATATAAATACCTTGCAGTATTTATTCACTCTCAATTTCCAGATGTTGTACTGAGAAGGATAGAAATACACAGAATATGTGATGGGTTTTTTTCATGGATCCTTTCTGCATTCCACTATAATCTGAACTTCACTAGCAAATAGATTAAACTGATTAACTAATATGTTGTTTATTAGATAACATCACATGTGTTCCTCTGATTGCATCAGACTAAAATTACCATTCAGGGGGCTGTGACGTTAATCAAATCAGGAAAATCCAAGAAGGCTACAGCTGATCTTTTCATCCTCTTGCTGTCTTCTTTTTTCATTTTGGGGGTTTCACTACAAAGCAGCTGTATTTTCTCTCAAGTCATGGCTCACCATTTCAAGTTGAGCACTTGCCAGCCACTTTGAGTGGCACTCACATTTGGTTCTTTGATGCTTCTAGGTAGTCTGGGAATTAGCTATTAACTGTGTCAAGTCCTCCTCTTTTGGATTTAGTTTACACTGTTGGTGGATTGCTGACAGTTGGGTTACATTTATGCAATGGAATTGTTATTTTGTTTCTTTTAGCTACTGTGGTTATACAGCGGATGCTCTTCTTTTTAGCAACAATAAGACACCTTTCCTGATTTCCTTGGCGCGATGCACTGTCCCCTAATAAGATTAAATTTAGCAAATTAATCTCACACAATCCCTATTTATGTATGTTTCAACATATCCTTTATTATGCATGCCTAGTGATGGGCACATCAGCCGCTAGAGGAATCATACATGCGTACCTCAAACATATTTCCTTTTTGTACTTACAAATGCAGCTAATTTCTTTTCAGAAGTCATTTACAACAACTAAAACTGTAAATTGACAACTAATGGAAGTGATGAAAATACATTATCAAAAAGACTTGCCATTTTTTTGAATGCAGTTTGTGCATACAGCTTTACATCAATGCATTCTAATGAACAGGTTTGTAGGATATTGTACGAAAACGGATGTACAACACTTCCTTTCTGTAGAATTATGAGCATCAAAAGCCTAAAAGATACACATTCAAAACACTACACTAAATTACACTAAACACAATTTCAGGGTTATTTTGGGTTGTGTGGGCTGCTTTTTGTGATCTTTCAATAACACACAGGGTCTCTTTGTTTTATCTCCCTGCTGTCATGTCTTTCCTTGTTTTACTAATTGCGTTACCAAATAGTCTCACTAACAGGTATTTCTATGTTGTTGTCTTTTTCTGTCACTGTGCTGCTGCAGTCTCCAACCAAGTGGTACATGAAGCTTGTGCCAGTAAGTCAACTAATCATTGCTACGCTCTTTTATTTGTGTATCCATAGTGACCGTCCTAGCTCCCCCTACCTCTCCCTGTCTTGATTGCCATCAGTTTATCACTGTTGCATAAACACATCTTTTCTCTCTCTTCCCCTGTTCTGATTAACAAGTGTTCCCTTGTGCTGCATTCATGTGAGTGTACACAACCAAAATACTTAAAGAAATTGTGAAAATGTAACACATGTAATTATTTGCCATTAAAATAAAGCAGTAGAGTGTGAATAACATTATAAATCAGTTATCCTTATACAGTCCCTATTAACAGCAGTTTAGTGTAAGGTAACGTTTATTGAAATCTGTGGTACATAGACATTAGGAACATGTCTATATGAACTTCGATTCTCAGAACATACTTCCTTCCTTCCTTCCTTGAACTAGACACCACTGGGGAGTCACTAAAGAGCTACCAAGGGATTAGCCAACAGAAAAGGAAAAAAATATTATTTTTATTAGAATTTCATTTAAGAAATGGGATGTTTGGGAACATTTGGCATGGAATTTTTTCAGATTCCCTCTGCCAGTTCTCACTTTAGACCCTCTTGTAACATTGTCTCTCTCTGTGAATGTGTTTTAGTGGAACGTAATGTGTATGTTCACGCCATTGGCCTTCACTAACAATTACTGGACATAAAAACTGGCAACATCAATATGGCAATGTTGTTTTTAATTTAGGGTTCTGTTTTATAGATACTCACTATTTAAGTTCATAATGTTCTGGTAGTATACTTAAAGGACAAACAAAGATCACAACATCTCAAAAAATAGTAAGTGAGTCGCTTCAGTTGTATTTGTGCTGAACTGTTTTTGTACCCTCTCAATGCCCTCACTATTAAAACATTTTACTACACTCGCTGTAACTCCTGACCCATTCATTTACCTTCATACAGTACATGAGTAAATCTAATGAAGCCTTGATGTGTTACTGTGTCACTGCTTCAAAGAGAAAATAAAGAGACAGCTGCTGTGATGGTTACATCATTATACATGGGTCATTTTGCCGCTGTGATTGAAAAAAGAAACAATAGGACATGTCTGGCCCATCAGATACTGTAGATGTATGCAGATTAACGTTGCACAATACAGTTTTGTTTATAGGTTTGTATTTTATGTTACGCAGGCTCGCTACAGGAAGGAGCCGGCCTCGATCCAGCCGGTTCCCTGGATCCCCCCAGTGGATAACCTGCTGAAAGACAGCACAGACGGCTCGGCCCTGGGCGCCCTGCTGCACTTCTATTGCCCTCAGCTTCTATCTTTGGACGGTAAGGAGTGGGTTAATGTAAGAGTTGGTGTGTGTGTTGGTTTGGGACAGGACGTTCTGCATATACTTAATGTTTCTTTTTAAAGGTTTCTGGCCATTAAACTGTTTCTGCCCATTAAAAACAAAATGGCCAACATCTGTTTTCAGAACACATTTCAACTGCATATGGAAAATAAAACCTTTTTTTCCAACCAGAAGTACATGGCTGAACTCTGAGCACTCTGTTTGTTTTTATTCCTCACAAATGTTCAATAGGAAAAGAAAAAATTGAGAAGATTTTTAGATTTTGGGTTCAAAACCTGGCAGTGTTTTGGAATTTAATTTTGGCCATTTTGTCCCCTGTCCCTGATTGGATCAACCACTAGATCCAAGGTCAGTCACAAACAAAAGATACGACGTAATTACATGCTAATGAAGTGTGTTGTTAGTGGGCTCATCAAACACACACTCCGACACAATACATATCCACACACACATTCCGTTGAAATGAAAACATCAGAGGGACAAAGGATTAATCACTCAACACTGTTTACTCTTTAATTGTTTTAACACACAGCTCCACCCACAGGTTCACGACATGAAACATGATTGGTCAAAGACCCTCAACGTTGTACTTAACACACTGCACCCATCTCTGATCTCAAACAAAAACCATCAGCCCACCGAAAAGCGCAAGGTGTGTTTTATAACCCAATTCATACTGAGGTCACACTGACACCTGATGGCTCCCTCTGCCCTCCTAGATGTCTGCTTGAAGGAGAACATGACGCTGGCTGATCGGCTGTACAACCTGCAGCTCATACAGGACTTCTGCAAAGACAACCTGAACAGCTGCTGCCACTTCAGCCTGGAAGACATGCTCTACGCCTCCTCCACCATCAAGGTATGGCTTACATCTGGCTGCATTTAACACCCAGTCATTTCCAATATGTGAGATTGGCTATCATAGTAGAAACAATACAATGCTCACTTTGGTATTAATCCATTGATTTGGGCTTGTTAAGTTTTGTCAGTGAGATACTGTAAGTCACTGACTAACAGAAGTGATAAAACTCTCTTAAAGAGTTATTTAGTGAGTAACCATTATTTAAGTCGTACACATTTACAGAAATTCTTTAAAAACCTCTTTTTTTAGTTCCTTGGAAACCATTTCTTTAAGCTAGTTTATTTTCAGAAATGAGTCTTGTGAATTGAGCTAAACAATCATTTTAAAGACTTTCAGTTCTTTCTAGTAAAAAACATGCTACATGTCGTGGGGCCGGGTTGGCTCAGTTGGGAGAGCAGCCGCCCGAATCTGACCTGTGGCTCTTAGCTGCATGTCATTCCCCCTCTCTCTCCCCTTTCATGTCTCCATCTGTCCTATGGAAAATAAAGGCATAAAAA
>NC_048415.1:10315754-10379115 GCF_013103735.1 Etheostoma cragini | reverse complement strand
TAATACATGTCATCGATGCTTGTGTTCTGGTACTGATCCTGTGTGGATGGTGTCCAAAGCTTCGGTAAACCAATTCTCCACTCTGAAATGGCTTTTACAGGTAGTGTGTAATCGTTGTTATAGTCTTAAAAAAATATCAGCCAAAATGTATACTGCTGACCTACTGACTTGTTTAAACCTTAAAATATGCCTGCAGCGTATTTGTGTGTTTGTGTGTGTGTGTGTGCGTATGTATATGTGTGTGTGCTAGCAGGAAGAAGAAATGCGAATTGTAGTTAGTAGAAAAAACGCCATATGGTAAATGGGGTCTTATATAAAATGGCTGTTAACATAATATCCAAGCCCGTGGTGGTTATTTAAAAAAACAACCCTTTAGTAATGTCAAGTCTTCAATGGCAAATTTGCAAAATTACTGACATATACAAATGTTTTTTTGTTTTCTTTTGCTGAAACTAATGAGCAAACCATATGGTGTGGTATCCAGTGAGAAAGGCTAAATGAAACAGGAGAAATGGGTGGCTCTGTGAGCCAGTGTTGTGAGTCATGCTGTGGAAAAACCATTCAATCCAAACTATCTCTGTTTTAACCAACCACAAGCCTGGAGAGCTGCACTGCCATACCAACATGTCTGCATGGGTTTTTTTTCCTCACGTGCTCTTTCCTTGTTTTTTCTTCTTTATTTCCTTCTTTAATTTCCTTTTTCTTTTCTTACTTTGTCATTCTCTAAAACTTTCTTGCCCTGTATTTTTTGTGTGTGTTTCTGTGATTTTCAAAATTTCCTTCTTTTGTACTTTCTCTCTCTGTCTCTCACTGACTCGCTCCCCTTCACGCTCTAAAAAATCATCAATGGACAAATAGCAAGTCGTACAGAATGCAGCAGCAAGACTTTTGTCTAAGACCAGCAGGAGAGCACACATTACTCCGGTGCTTAAGGCTCTTCATTGGCTTCCAGTAGGTTTTAGAGTGCATTTAAAAATTTGAATCACCACTTATAGAGCCTTGCTTGGTCAAGCTCCCGCTTACATCCAGGATGTATTATACGCCCACACTCCTGGTCGTTCTCTGAGGTCTTCAGACCAAGACCTTCTAACTGTCCCCAGAACACGTTTTAAAACCAGAGGTGATCGACCTTTTTCTGTGGTGGCACCAAGGCTCTGGAACTCACTCCCTTTAGCCTTGAGAGCGTTGAATTCTGTGGAAACCTTTAAAAAACACCTCAAGACACATCTTTTTAGACAAGCTTTTCACTTGCAATATGGCTTAGTATTTTATTTGTTGCTGTTTTATTTGTTTTTACTGTAAATCACTTTGTGACCCTTCTTGTCTGTAAAATGTGTTGTATAATTAAAGTTTACTTACTTACTTACTCTAACTCACAGCTCGCTTTGCATATCTTCCAGTCCTCTGTTCAGTTCGACACCTTATACCAGTGTCACCACTGTTTGTGTGCGTTATCAAGGTCATCTGCTACTGATGGGAGATGATTGATTGTAATTTCTTGGTATATAAATGTGATATGCTGTGTGCGATACTGCTGCAATGCACCCGTCATAGAAACAGCTTGGGCTGCTGTACTTACAGTAAACTCACTCCCTCCCTGTCCTACATAACATATATCGGTCTCCTGAGATCAACCAAAATTATAGTGTTGTGGTATTTTTGTGAAAGGAGGTCTTAAGTTTGAGAAACGTGCTACATTTATGCATTGTATGGGTTTGCATGAATAATGCTATATATATTTAAAATATCTTTTTTATCTGTTTTGGCTCTAAAAAAATCTTTGTAAAACCTTTAGATCATATACCCATGTCCCACAATGTCCCAAAACAGCGTCTCTCCCTAGTCCCTAGACACAAAAGGCAAAACTTCTTTGGTGGTTTGGTCTAACTTTCCATCTGTGCTGTGTGTTTGTGTTTCTCGCATCTCAGTGTGTATTTTGCCTAAGAGCTGCATAAGCACTAAAAAGGCTCATGTGTCGGGATAGCTTTGACTCTGTCTCAGCATGTCCTCTGACAGAGAGATGTTCTCAGCACAGACTGAACAAAGGTCACTGTAAGGGCAAACAACACTAGACTAGTGCAGTTGTAGCTATGTTTCCATCCTGTTTGAAAGCAGTTTCCACACAATAAATTAAAAACATTGATCTGCTGAGTTAAACTGATCACATGGACTTTCTACGCATTGATAAAAGACTTTTGTAAAGGATATAGATATTTGTTGTTTGCTGTTGCAAATCTTATTTTGTGCTTTACCCTGCAGCTAAATTATACCGTTGAGGAAAAAGTAGAAGAATTTGACTTAGTACTGTTGTGTCAGGAGCAGTATTTGCTGGCACTGAGTTCATGGGGGATACAAAAATCTAATCCCAACAGGAAACAGCTATTGCCAGAGAGCAGCAGAACTGCATTCAGAACCAGTTAGATTCAGTAACCTTGACCCAGTTTCCAGGCAGTCACACCCTCAGTACGCCGTGGCCCGTCATACTAATGGAGACCTTATTATAGAGAGTGAGCCGAGACAGTAAAGGGGAGGGGAAGCAAGAGAGGTGTGAGAAGAGACGAGGAGGAGCTATAACCCTGATTAACACCAGTAGAGTGTCTGAAACGGTGAGAAAAGGAGGTGGAAAAGACTGAAGGGGGGAAAGGGAGAAAGAGGGACACCATCAATATTGTATATGCTTCCCTGATGAGGACAGGATCAGTCCACATTATATTTGAATGGGCTCCATAGCAGATTATAGACTAGCCTTTAGTACACAACACCCACAAAGCCATAGTATAATACACACATTACTTCGGGCCATTCTTTCATAATGGACACAAGGATAGTAAATCACGCCAATCAACTCCCCTTTACTGGCTCTTATGTCATTAATTCAAAGCACATCTAAATTACTATCTGTGGATCCAAGAAGGAGAAATGAAATTCACGAGCTTGGGGCTTTTGCCAGCGTTTGTTCCTTCTTTACCAGGAGGTTTGGAGCAGCGGCCGTTCTGATGTTGCCCTGAGGAAGGATATGAACATACTTACTGTGAATAATAAGCTGCCTCTTTAACGCAGCTTTACTATCTCATGTCTGTTTGTGGCCACTTTTAGAAATTTTTGCATGGAAGTTCATTCTTTCGAATTGGTTTTGTTTTCTACCTTTTAATAAGGTTTCTCTGAGGGCAGCCTGATGATGTTGGCAGTAAATCAGTGGGTTTCTCCAAATTGAGTCTGGCTGCAGGACCTAGATCCTTTATCCTTCTGGCCCAATGGTTGTTGACATTAATGCCCTGCAAACACTCAGTGTGTGTCTCAGCTTACTTTCTGTGTGCGTGATAATGTCATTTGTAGGTTGCTTATGTGCATTTTTATGTATGCAGACCCTGCCTATACTGTACATTGGCAATGCATTCAAATGTTACACCGTTCATGTGTGTGTGTGTGTAGTACATGCAGGCAGGGATTTTTGCGCCCATCCCTGTACAGTGGAGTAGCTCCCTCCACCCCCACCTCCCTCAACCCTGAGCTCTCTTCTAGCAATCACCAACCAGGTTTCTGTTTTCATCCTGAGAATGACACACTCTGACACTCAAATCTCCAAACAAGACAGATTTGGCATCACTGCAGACTTGGCAGAGGAAGTAATGGCAGTCAACAGGGAGATATGCGTGCTGGTGGTGCGGCGGTTGGTTGTTTGGGGATCTGTTTGAGTGTGTGTGTGACTGCTGACTGGTGGTATTAAGCGATAACCCTCGCACCTGGTGTGTTGGTAGTAGTCAGTCGGGCAGATGGGAAGAGAGAAGTCTGGTTGGGCTTTTTCCACCAATCTCAGCTGTGCAGACAATAGGAGATCTTTGTCTCTATTTCTTTTCTTCTTCTGTTTGTCGTACCCCATTGAGAAGTGCTTCACACGCTGAATTCTCCTGAAGGTAACCTTCACTTTGGCATTTGACTAACTTTTTGTAAGTAATTTTATGCTTAAGAGTTATTTAACCCAAATTAGTTATAAGAAGGCCAAATGTAACTTAAAACATAGCTAGAAAAAGATGATGGAAAAGACAAAAATCTTTAATTGAATCATTGAAAACCTCTATAGCAAGCAACTGTTCAATTTGTACGTACAGATGCTAATCTAATGTGTCTGCTTTACTTTACTAACTTGGTAATTATATGCACAACAGCTTCTCACACCTAGATTTTGTCATGGCGACACACCTTTTCACTTGTTTGCATCTCTGCTTTCTAGCGTGTGAGAAAACAAAAAAGAAGTCAAAAAACTGCTAAAATGCTGCAGTAACACCCAAGGGAAACCATTGCTACTGCTGTTAATTGCCTCTGCCCCTCCTGGTGTACTTTTGGGCTACACATGAAGGGCATATGTTGTGTGTGTGTGTGTGTGTGTGTTTGCTGGTGTGTGCTTGGTGGGATGAAATGTTGCTGATAATGTAAATCAGGTAAAGCTGAGCCATGCAGCAATGTCTTTGTCTGGAGACCATGGACTGGGGAGGGGGCATGTTTCCTCAAGGTCGTGCCCGCTTCCCTGCACTCGTTTTGCATATTGTGTGCACTTGTGCATTTGTAAGCCAGTGACCGCATGTTCACTGCAACAACAAAAAAAGGCACAAGTTTGGCATGGTAATTGATTACACATTTATTCTTGAAAAATGTAAAAGTGGAAAACATCTTATCAAGCTGGATTTAGTTTACAATGCAAAAAAACATGTTTTTGATGGATTTTTTTTTTTTTTATTTCAACCATGATGGCACACCCCTTGACTCATTAAAATGAGACTGAATGGATCATTCTACGGTGTTGACCATGGGGCCGACATACAAGTCAGGTTGAACCATGTGCTGGTTTTGCTAAAGGCTGCATATTTAACCTCTGTAACACAGTACACATCTAGTGTAATAGTCTTTCATAGGCTAAATAGCTTTCCTTGATTAAGAAGAAAAGACTAACAGTGGGTATGGAAATAATATGAGTTATTCAGAGGTAAATGACTTGGTAAGATGGATTCATTTTTTTGCAGTGATGTGTCTTCAAGAAGTTTGACCTCCCACTGCATGTTGACTTGATTCCGACATGGACACCACTAAACACATCAGTGGGAAAGATCCCTCCAGCAATTCTAACCCAATCCAAATTCAGGTTGGCTGGTGGATCAACAGCAAAAGAAAATAGCTGACCTCTATTCTATAAATTAGGTTAATGCGTTAATCACTCCTCTCTACTCTAATACAGGTACTGTTGACATGACAAGATCATCTTATCTAGCATGTGAAAAGCCATGCTGTTGGTTACATTTACTTAGCTAACAAAACGGTTGCAGTGTGAAAAGTCCGACTTTTATTAAGTCACAAAACCAAATTGTTTATTTTCCTTAAATGACACAATTTTTTTGAAAATACTTTGCTGAAAATGATGATAAATCTAGATCCCATCGTACATTCCTCCTCTTTTGTTTGATCTATGAAGCATCTGACCCATTAGACTATATTTTGTAAAATGGAGCAAGATTGGTGAATTATTTATGGGCAGACTGGAAGATACAAATAATACTATGCTCAAGTTCTCTGAGATAAGGGTTAAGAGAGACACCTGCTGGATAAATGGGTAGGCTACAATCCATTTGTGTGGTTGTGAATTGTGGATAAAGCATGTGTTCACTGTGTTTGCTGAGTGATTATATGTAACCCAATCTCATGATTTTCATCTTATTTGAATATTTTCCCAGAATAACTACCTGGTGTTCATGGCAGAGTTGTTTGCTTGGTTTGAGGTGGACAGGCCGTCTTTTGTGAAACCAAGAATGCTGGACAACGAAGGCACAGGCAAGTAAATTCTGACCTTAGGATAATAGTAGCACAAACAACTGTATTATCATGTGTGGAAAAAAGTAGTGAGTGCTAGGAGTAATAGTAGTTGTAGAGGTACCTGCACCTGGTATGGTGCATTTTATCTGAAACATATATAAAGCAAAGTAATTGGGGGGGAGTAGTATTATTGTGCTTTTCATTGTGAAAGCACAGTTTGATCAATTGTCTTTTTTGTGTCACCTCAGAGCCCTCAGTCTTGTTGAAGAATTTACCAGCGATACCCATCTCCAAGGCTACCAAGAGGAGCTTCATGGAGAGACCCCCAAGTCCTGAAAGACCCAGGTATACTTCCAAAAATGCATCAGCAAGGCATTTCACTTCCATTTGAGTAGGGCTGCGTGTTGGCTAGTAGTTTACGCCAGTTGGTGGCCAGCTGGCAGGTGTGAATATATCAGACTGATTAGGCCAAATAAGATTGAAATTTGTTGTTTTTTTTTTTGCAAAATTTATATCTGAACAAATTAAAGCTAAAAGGGCCATTAAAATATATAGTACAATGTGTACTCCATACTAATTTTCTCTTTCTCTAGTTTGCCCCTCCGACCCCAGCCTCGAAGCTCAGGTTGGTGACTTTTTTCGATTTACTTACTTTTTTGTTTTTTACCAAAAATCAAAGCGTTAGTATGAATATCAACATAGGATTACTTGTAGGTAAAACAAGTTTGGTTGTGAATCTTACTTTGTTTACCTGTGTCATCTAGGAGAGATCAAGAGGTCAACCTCAATGTCCTTTGTCGATGGCAACCTCGGCACCTGGCCCAAAGAAAAAAGGTTAGTAATATTACTGTCCTGTTTATGAGCTGCCCATTTCAAATATACAAACCCAAAGACATTAAAATATCCCATGGGGATTAAGAAAAGCATATTGTGATGTTTCCAAACCAGACGTAAATTTAGAAAAGAATTTAATGGTACTTTATTGTCTCGTACATGTAGCGAAATTCATTTTCTGCATTTAACCCTTCCCTCTAGGGAGCATTTTTCATAAGAAACATGAATACAAACAAGGTATCGGAAGATTTAATCACAATTCTCTCTTGTTTTTTGTTAAGGTCTGGGCCCTATGGAGTGTCTTTTGACATCCCTTTTGACAAAGAGGACTCTGCTTCCGGCGGTCTTTCTTCCACGCGTGGCATGGTCAGGTCTGTGAGCACTGATGATGGTTCTGGCTTCAAGGTCCACCACCTGCCCCGCGGAATGAAGCGCAACCTGTCCTTCCAGCCAGTAAATGGCCAGAGTGTCGGCATTGAGGAGGAGGGCTGCCCAGACAGCCTAGCTGGTATGGAGCTTAGCAGGCCAGTGTACCCCAACGGACATGGAAGTGTCATGGCAAAAACTCCCTCCATAGAGGAAGCCCTTCAGATTATCCACAGCCCAAGTCGACCCCCAGCAGAGGGGATCAATAGCAGTTTCTTCCTGCACATTCAGGACCACGAGGCTGGTGTTGGTGTCTTGGAGCCAGTGTCAGAGTTAGACTCCCAAGGGCCTCAGAGCAACACAGACACCACCGAGGTAGACACTGGCATCCATATTCAAACAGAAGACATGCTAGATGAGGATTCTTCTCTGAAAGACTGCTCTGTGAACATGGACCTAGACATGGACACGCCAAGCCCCTGCCCGAGCAGTCACAGCAAATCGCCCTCAGGGTTGAAGTTGACCAGCTTTGCTGAACAGAAGAAGAAGAAGAATACTCCATCATTGCCAGACTCAGGGAGGTGCAGCAGCAGCTCCCTCAAGACCACTCCTGAGGGCTCAGAGTTTTGCCTTCCGTTATCTGTTTCCTGGGCCCCGACCCCTGAGCACAGCCCCATCCATCAACAAACCACAACCCCCCTAACAGCTCGAGCATCGCCCACACCTGTACAACTTCCAGCAAATGACCCTGCTCAGGTCATGGCAACAGAGATGGTACAGCTGAGGATGAGACTGGAGGAGAAACGTAAAGCCATCGAAGCGCAGAAGAAGAAAGTGGAGGCTGCTTTCACAAGGCATCGGCAAAAGATGGGTCACTCAGCGTTTCTCAATGTCGTTAAAAGAAAAGGAGATGGGGCTGCCAGTGGAGAGGAAGGAGGGAAAACTGAGGGAGAAGGCAAGGCAGCAAGCACAAGTCCCACCTTCAAATTTGGGAGAAGCAAGGCAGACACACCTGATGGGGCAGAGCAAAGCAGCACCGCTTCCTGTTGGACAAAGTCGCCTGGTGCAGGCGAGGAAGGTGGTCAAAGCCATGCCCAGCTCACCGAGGTAGATCTCACAGAGTATACACGCTCGATTGAGAAACTGAACCATTCATTAGCCTTCCTTCAGACTGAGATGCAGCGACTGGCTCAGCAGCAGGAAGTGATCATGTCCATGAGGGAGAAACAACATCAGCAGGCGTGGGTAATCCCTCCACCCCATACAAGCCCATCACCCCAAAAACAGAGTCGAATCGGAGCTTCTACTCGATCCTCAGGACCCTCTTCTCCTGCCGACTCCCCTCGTTCCACCCACCGCTCTCCAACCAGCATCAAACGCAAATCTGCCTCCTTCCACTCACGCACTCCTCGCGCCGCTAGACCCAACGAGCTAAAGCTGGCCCCTTACAATCGAGTCCTCACTGCTCCACAATC
Organism: Etheostoma cragini; assembly: GCF_013103735.1. NCBI lineage: Eukaryota > Metazoa > Chordata > Actinopteri > Perciformes > Percidae > Etheostoma > Etheostoma cragini. The sequence goes on along the minus strand of NC_048415.1, from coordinate 10,370,638 downwards.
TGTCGACAGCATCCCCCGGCTACGGCGATTTTCTCCCTGCCAGCCTTTGGCAAGTTCCTTCGTTTACATGGGGGAGAAACCAGCAACCTTCAATCCAGACACAGTAGCTTCAGATGGAGATAAAAACAAGGAGACAGAGTCACTATATTCCCCAGAGAGGGAGCTTGCCTGTGTAGGTGTAGCCAACTCCCCCCAAAGCTCCCCCAACCTGCAGAACAAGAGAGAACAAACAGAAGCGGATTCAGTTCAGAAGTCAGTTGCAGATTTGAAACCTACTATAGAGTCAACATTTCCTGAGGTCCTGGCCCACCCTGTGGTAGAGACCTTCACAGTGACACCTACAGAGATTCCTCCCCAGCCAGAAGCCTCAGGCCAAGTCAAGAGCAGCTTGATTGAGGTTCCTCTGTCAGTCGTGAAGCCACTGGATGATCTATCTCTTGATGATGACTTGGAGATGCAGCAGGGTGATGTGGAAGACCTGTGTCAGGAACAGAAAATATCTCGTGGTTTTTTCTTTAAGGTAGGCTTTTGATTCCAAGAACTGTCACCAATGTCTAGATTTTGTTTTGTTTGTCTTTTGATAATAAAAATGAAAATTGGATTTGCACAACCAAATAAACTGGAAACAAAAGGAGGAGTCAACAAGTAAGAACAAAGAACCAGCAATACACATTTTAAAAACCACAGTGTGCAGAGTCTTGATCGCAACCTTGCAGCGCCACTGGAAGCCTTAAAACTCAGTGGTGCACTTCTGAAAATAAAAAGGGCAATTACATTTTAACCTGAGGCATCCATGTTTGTTTTTTATCTGGAAACACAGTTGTTTGTAACATGATGCAATGATAAATGGTTCAGGAAACATGTCATCTTCCCATTTATGGGTGCTAAGACAGCTCGCTAGCTGCAGTCTGGGTTTAGATGTAGGTCATAAAACTGGGGCTGTTGTGAATAATTTAGGCCCAGCTGTGGAAATGTGGGGTTGCGGATGGGTTGAATAGATGGTGGATGTGAGGGTGGAGGCTGAGGGATGAGCAAGGGATGGACACATAAAAATAAAACCAATTTGTACTGAAATTGGCTGCCTGGCGTGACTATGTTGGGAGCAGTAATACAAAGAAAATGGTTAAAAACTGAATAATAACAATTACATAAACGTTTAGGTGTCTGGATATAATAAAGAGCACTGTACCTTTTCTGCTCCTAAAAGAAAAGCCTCTACTCTCTTGCCTCTGCCAACGTATTTAGTCGAATTTAATTTCACAAAGGAGAGTTGACCTTTCACAATAACTATTTAAAATGATATTTTCATTATATCAAATTAGATGAATACAAAGTTGGGAATATCACATAATAATCCGTCACAGCTGTAGAATATCAGCTTTGCCTAATCATCAGCAGCTACAAAACGGTAATGTATGATATCCACTAAATGTTACTGGATTTTTTTACTAAGCTTAAGGACACTCTTTACTTAAAACAGTGTGAAGTGACTGACTCTGTTTCCTATGTGACTCAGGCGGATGGAAATGCCGAGGATAACATGGCTCAGAAGAGGGCTGCTCTGTTAGAGAAAAGGATGAGGAGGGAGAAGGAGAGCCAGCAGAGGAAGATGCAGCAGGAGGCTGAGTTAGAGCAGAAGAAAGAGGAAGCTCGGTATGTTGTTGACACATCTGGAAAATAACTCCATAGACATTTTCAGAACACAGTGTAGTGTGCTCTTTTCTCTAGTCTGGAAAAAAAATGTTTTCACACAGACTGTTACATATAATATCCACCATCAGAAATATTGATGATTTATGCAGATCCATGTGTCCCATGTTTTTTAGACTCTATTTTCCTTTTTCCATTTTTGAATCTTTAAACATACAAATGAGGTTTACTCCACTGCTGGAAATTAGTGTCAAGTTAATTTGAAAATAAAAGGGGAAGTACCAGATGTTTTCTTCTATTTTTCAAACAAAAAATCGTCTGATGTTATAACTTAATACTTGTTCATTTACTTTTTTTGTAGCGTATATTCACCTATGCTGAACAGAAAACACTTACTGCGTTCTCTTCTCTGCACTCACTTCCTCACATTCCTCTGCTCTGTGTCTTTAGACTAAAAGCAGAGGAGGAGCGCGTCAGGAAGGAGGAAGACAAGGCCAGGAAGGAGTTCATCAAGCAGGAACATCTCAGGAGAAAGCAGCTTAAACTGATGGAGGACATGGATACTCTCATTAAACCCCGACCAGTCAGTGGGGCCAAGCAGAGGCGGGGGCGTACCAAGTCCATCCATCGCGACAGCATGGACTCTCCCAAAACCCCTGTCAGAGCTGCCACAGGTAACCATGGAGACGGTCCCCTCTCAGAGAGGTCATGGTCATCCCATCTGTTGAATCTGTGTCCAGCTGCCACTTTGCTTTGTGCCACCTGAGAATGTCTTAATCACATTCTATCACATTTCAGATATGTTTCTAATTTGGTCAACTTAAGCTTTCAACTGGGTTAAATTGTGACATTTACAATCTACAAATGAATACAGTAGAACTTGAAATTTGAGCTTGAACATGATGATAAACTGAAGGAGCACTGCAAAACTTGTGTGTGTGTGTTGTATGTGTTTTAATGTCAATTAAATCATACATTATATATTATACTTATACTTATATCTATGCATATGTTATAGTGGTGTCCATGTGGACTTTGTGTATTACTGGAAGTGAGAGTTGCATTGCTCTGTGACAGTGTTGGTACAAAACACAGTGGACAGCCTGGTGTTGTTATTCGTGGTGTCGGTGTAACCGTGTCGTGCTGTATCACATCTCATCTTACATCCAGGTTCACGCCAACGTGTCTTTTCAGTCTCCAGCTTGTCCCTTGCTTCCCTCAACCTGGGAGACAGCGACAGTGTTCACTCTGAGAAGAGATCGCCAAGGTGAGATGTTTTTAAAGGTTTATTGCTATTGGTGTAAGTTTAATGTTTTCAGGGGATTTTTAACAAGATTTCAAACTTTTGGATACATAACTTATACATTTGGCAATATAGCAGTGGGATATATTTAGTAAAAAAAAAGTGCAAGGTGTAATGATAAAAATTGGAACACCTAAAACATAAAAAAACACAGACTTGGTACCCTGCTATTATTGAGAATAATTTACAATTTTAACCTGGTTTTAGGAATTACAGTAGCAAAGCCACTATATATATTATGCATTGACTTAATGCTCCCCTAGAGTAAAAGCGCACACAATTATCCAGGGCAGAAATTTGGCATGTTTATTTGATAAAAACAATCTGTGGCATTACTGGTCGAGGAGTAGCCAGACATGAATTGAATTGGACATGTCATATGTAAAAGCAATGCCAAAACAATGTATTTGATACTTGAAAATAGCTGAGAAACTTTGACTTTGGACTGAATTTTAAGCATATTTCTTCAACTCTCCTATGTGTGCAGTAATGGTGATACTCTCTGACCTTTTTGTCTTTTTGAAGCCAAGCTCTCCAGACTAACTCCAGTTCTCAGGTCTAACATCTCTTCTGTATTCTTCTACCTTCCTTCTTTTAATACTTTCTTTTTTCTGCTATTTCACACACGTCAGAAGTGCTAGTTTAGCCTCTGGTGCTCTCTTCTGCTTTCTGAGCTCTCCTAAACTGAGAAGAAGAAGGTTAGTTTCTGCTTGGCAGTTTGACTTTAAGGCACTTCAGACTGCCCTGAGCCCAATCCTGCACTGTAACCCTGTTCCACGCTGGGTTTTTCGAGGATTGATTGAGCAACATTTCCCCTTATGTTAAACTGCAAAGCACTGGTCCAACTATGCCTTTTCTCCCCCAAAAAATCACTTGGCTTTTTCCACTTACCTTTCTGCTTGGCCTTTTTCCCCACCTGATAAAACATCAAAGTAAATGGTTTTGTTTTGTTTAGAGTCACTGCGTCTTCAACCTTTTCTGTAGAACACACCCTGCACAAAACATCCATCTTACCAAGTCATTTAACCCCATGTTGTGTCTTAAAATCTGCTAGTGGGATTCAAGAAATCAGTTGTTCCTGAAACATTGACAGTTGTTCTTAAACAAACAAAATGTAGTTAATCCAAATTAGACCTTTATATTGTTTTGGAAGATTAGGCTTTTTTTGAGAATGAAAAAAAAAGCTTAGATGACTTGTTAAAATGGGTAAAAAAACATTTGAGCTTCAGTTGGCTGAAGTTGCTCTTACTTATTTGCTGTGCTCATTGATTTCTCATAATTACAGATGCAGAATACTGTGTATTGTAAATAAATAATGATGTCGGTGTAATAAACTGTATTCAGTCTGTATATTTGGAAATCAGTTGTTCATGTATAGATGGGACACATAATGCAGTTTGCAGCCAAGAAAATGACTAAATGAGCTGCACTCTAATTGATTGTCCTTTTTTATTGACCGTGTATGCGCCAGACCACCTCACATCACCGCACTCACTGCCTGTGCTTGCAAGCTTTGCTACTTTACTATTTTCTGTGACGATGTGCAACAAACACCCAAACCAAGTTCAAACTGTGCACTGGAATCGGACACACAGTTTCCCTTCGCAGTAAGGGGTACATCAGTGTAGACCTGGTGTAGACAGGGTGGGAGGGTACTGCTGTTCTGCGATGGCTGGATGGGTTTATTTTTGCCCTGCCTAAAGAACAAAAATGCTGAGTGTTCGGAAGCAGCACCCATGCAGAAAGGTAATCTAATACTCTGCGTGTATACGTGTGTGTGTTCTAGACCAGATTCTGCAGATGGCTTCCTGTCCCCGAGTCGCTGCAGCAGGAATGGAGAGAAGGACTGGGAGAATGGATCCACAACCTCCTCAGTTACATCTAACACAGAGTACACTGGTAGGACAACTTAGGCCAAATCTTCAATAGCAGCGGTTGTCAATGCAAATGTTAAAACTGGCTAACTACAGTTTAAGTTGACCCTTAATAGTTTGGGGGAAAAAACATAATTTTAAATAGGAACATGTTATGGAATGACATCATAAAAATAGTTAGACATTTTTTGAATATTGTGTTATTTTGGTATGCAGTGTAGCTAATATTGGTACTGAATGATCGCGTTTTTTTGTTCTGTTTTTTTTAGTAATATTGTAATTTGTTTTCGTCCAAAGTGAAGTATTCCTCTTTTCTCACTGCCGTCTTGGTAGGGTTTCCTACCTCAGAAGATGTACAATGTAAATCATATTAGCTGTGAGGTTGTTTTTTTAATCTTAATGCTACATTCATAGCTACAATTTCTTTCTCAGTTCACCCAATAACACATGAATATGCTACCAGTAGCAATCTTCATGCATGATTTAACAAAAAAAGAGTAAAAATAGGAAGGAGAATCTTTCCTTTGACATAACTGTGTAGTTGTCATGACAACAGTACAGTCCTAATGTTCTCTCCTGTGTTCTCATTCAGGACCAAAGCTATACAAGGAGCCCAGTGCCAAATCTAACAAGCACATCATCCAGAATGCTCTGGCCCACTGCTGCTTAGCAGGCAAGGTTAATGAGGGGCAAAAGAACAAGATCCTGGAGGTGAGGGCACAGAGCTTTTAATATATCGTCCCATACAATTTCAGGGGTTGAAGTGTCCTGGTGGCTGTATTGATGATGCATGCCAAGTACTGCACCTTTAACAGTCAAGCCTGTAAAGCTGGTTCACAATAAATAAATAAAAAACAACGAAGGAAAGGTTGCAAGAAATTATGTTCCGTAGGAAATGTAATATTGCGTAGCTGAACATTGATTGCAAAAAACACCAAAGTAGAATGAATGGAATTATTTTGTGAATGACAACAGAGTGGTGAGTTTGATATTGCTTTGTTATTGCACTAATACAATTTTTGATAAGGAAAAGCAGCCTACATTATACTGAATGTATCACAACAAAATTGAGCTTTTGCGTTTGCATTAGTCATGGAACAGGCAAATTCAAAGGCCTGGCTCTCTGATAATAAGGTAAATAGAGTAAACTATTTGAGAATTTACAGTTTGAGGGTTTCATTTGAAAACCCTTCTTTCACAGTGATTTACAATATTTACTTATGTTCCACCAAAGGAAATGTATGTAAAAAACAGTTTTGCTTTGATACAAAAAGGGCTAGTCAAAGAATAACAGATAGTACTCTAATCGTAGAGAGAAAAGGTAGAAAAGACATTTTAAAGAGCGAAGAGAAGAGAAGAGTGAGAAGAGTAAAATATTACCAGAATCTTGACTTTCATACTGTATCTAATGAGCTTTTCTCCCCTGACCTTGACAGGAAATGGAGAAATCAGAGGCCAACAACTTTTTGGTTTTGTTCCGAGATGGCGGCTGCCAGTTTCGCTCTCTCTACACTTACTGCCCCGAGACGGAGGAGATCAACAAGCTGACAGGCATCGGCCCCAAGAGCATCACGCGCAAGATGATCGACGGCCTCTACAAGTACAACTCAGACAAGAAGCAGTTCAGTCAGATACCAGCCAAGACCATGTCGGCCAGCGTGGATGCGGTGACGATCCACAGCCATCTCTGGCAAACCAAGAAGCCAGCCACCCCTAAAAAAGTAGTGCCTGCCCAGTCCTAATGGAACTTAATACACCCAACATCACCCTTCCCCCCTCAAATGGAACATACCCATTTCAATTTGCACTTCACTGTACATTTCCATGAAGATTCAAGCACCTGCAATGCCAGTTAGATGAATGCATAATAGTTTTAGGATTACGTTTGTTTGTTGTTGTTTTTTTCCATTGCATTCCTGTCCTTGTTTTTCCTACTTACTCTGGACTGGACATGATACAACTCAAAGATTATGAACAACTGGAATGTATTCCACTGCTGAAAAATGATGTAAATGCTTATCACTTCTGTGTTTTTGGAGAATGTCATGTTTGAGTCAAATTATGAAGGCATGTGTGGATGTTGGTTTTTGTTTCCTTTGTGCCAAACATCAAAAAACAGACAGTATGAATGCCAGGGCAGTTTACTGAAGCACTGAATGTTTTTAATTCATGTACATATTGATCTTTGTTTGCATTATCCTTTTGATGTGTGGCCTTATGCGCATTTTGTTTTAGCGTGTGAGTGCAATGAGGTTATTGGATAACAACGTATACAGATGGGATTTTTTTGTACTTAGAAGAACTCTTCATCCCTGTGGGTAAAACAGTTTGTATATTAAGGTACGCAAAACTACAAGGGGCCAAAAACCGAATTGCACACAGCTAGTGTTAGCCACACAGCGTATGTGTGTTCAGCTCAACCAAGCCAAGCGGTTTTAACTTTTTCAGAACCCGGTTTTTAGAAAGTTATTTCAAAGAATGCAGGCTGTAAACATGGATCACTAGTTCTCATGCTGTGGGTCATGACACCTGCAGACGATTTGAACTATCATGTGACAAAAATATATTTCTGATATACAAATATGCTGTCAGTTTTGCAAAGGTTGTGTTAAATTCCTTTTAACTCGTAATATACGGAAGTACTTTCAACCTCAAGATAGGTACTCCAAGATGTAAAGTTGACAGATAGTGAAAGTAAAAATCATCCCTAAATTAACCATCTGGTTTGTTTTCACTCGGGGGTTTACAACGAGGCATTGTTTCAGCCAAAAAGGTTGAGAACCAGTGTTGGAAATCACTCTGCTGCTGGTTCATAGCAGATTTATGAACAAATTAAACAGCTCAGTATTTTATTTTTATTGTCAAATGCTGCATACTGCACCACATAGGATGTTTGCAAATTATCAATACCATGTACGATCACACTCTCACCCACTCGTATCAGTAACTCAATTGTCAAGATTATGACACCTAACAAGTTTTTTTTCTGTATCAATATCAGGATTTACAATTCAATTCATAATAGTACATAATGACTTCAGATTGACACCAGGCTTACTTGCTGAATAAACTTTAGATTGCTCTGTTAAACCAATTGCTTATACTGTACATCACTGCAAGTATAGCTGATTCATTAAAATTGCCACACTGTTACCATGGTTTTCATTTTCCACACATCTATGCATCTTTACATTACATTCTTAATAACACAAAACGTGTTAAACCAAACAGCCTATAGATGCAATGCGTCCTAGATAGACCAGAAAAAATTGTAATGTTGTTAGATTTCTTTTATTTATTTGTATTATTAGGACAATGAATATCACAAAATAATGCAAGGCAGAATAGGGCAGATTCTTGTTGCTGCATACGGGTAGAGACTCGCCACAGAGTTTCATTGGTGTCAGTATCACGTTCCTTTTGCCACCGAATGTCAAATCAATTTGCAGGTACGGTGTCCATTACGAGAAATCTGCTAAAATTGTGCTTTGTTTTTTAATGGGGGGGGTATTTATGACCAAAAGAGAGCATGTACATGTCTTTGAAAATGTAATCTAATATAACGGAGTGTTTCTCTGTTGGTAATTAGAAGGATTTGTCAACTGAAGCTATGTCCACAATGGCTGTTTAAGGCCAAGGTAAATGGTTAATTTAAACTGTAATGATATTGTACAGTGTGTTCATGTGAGCTCATACCTATTCACTATGATGAGTTTGTTTTGTTTGTCAGATGCTGTGCTGTCATTCAACATATTGCTGAACATGTAGTTTCATTTTGTTTTTGTTTTTTTGGCATTTAATAAAACTAAGCATGGCCTCAGCATATACGTGGTGTTAACTGTAAAAAACAAAACTCATTGGATGGATCTGTCAATCACCATTGGTATGGTTTAATGTTGTTTTGATTGATGGAAATGATTAAGGAGATGAAAAGATAATATGGGGTGTCACTTCTTTCACCATCTTTCACCATGCAATATTTATTGACATATTCTTATTTTTTGTGTTGTTGTTTTAAGTAGACTATAGTATCACTATATCAACACTTTTGTGTGAGGCTACAGCATCATTTTCAAGGCATTTATTTATTTAACCTCAGTCTTATCCTCAATAAGCTGGAGAAAATTGTTAGACATCAAATACTTCATTTTGGCAAAGCAATCTCTTTTTGGTAAGCTGGCTCACTATTGTTTTTAAGCTTACAATACATATTGTGTATCATGTACTCTAGTAGAGCAGGAGATGACGTTAAATATAACTAAGTCGCAGAGGCACATTTTATTAGTGGAACTTTATTGTCAATATTGGGAAAATGTGTCACCACACAGCATAGACCTATGGAAGGACAATTGATGAACACAAAAACAATATTTATTATAGATAGGCCCTACATACAGACAGCTTTACTTATTCCCGCAGGGCAATTCAGCTTTTACAGTCCACAAACACAGTCTTAGGCCTACTGTCAGTCAGATGGGAGCACAACAAAATATGGGAAAGCACGAGATCAAGAACTAAACAACACGAAAACATATTTTGAAACAAAACCTGAATACAGACTATAAACTAGGCCAACGATAAAGAGAGACGAAATACAATCGATAAAGGGCTGAATGGACATAACAAGTAAAATAGTAACATTTAAAATATTAAGCAAAAAATAAAAGGGGTAACGTTACAGGTATGGTTTGTAAAATCATATGGAGGCAATGCATACAAATACTTTTGGGTAGGCTAAATATGGCATGTGTTGCTATGAATAACGTTACATGCCTTAACAGCTTTTTACCAAATTCACTAACGATAGACCTATGACGTAAGGCTATAAAGGAAACCTAAGAGAAAACATAAATCACGTGCTGTTATTTAGTTTTTTGTCACTGTATTTCTTAATACTTCATTACATTTAGAGTGACACTAACCTAACCTATCCATCTTCCCTTCCCAGTTACAGTGGGTTGAAGGTGTGACCGCAGGGCGTCGTCACTACAGTTGATTGGTGATTTGCGGCTGCGTCCGCATGGCAACCGCGAGCTGTGTACAAGAAAGAAGGTAGAAGGGACCTTTCTGTTTGACGCTGACCGGGATATCCACACCGACAGCGCTTTCCCGTCCTCTTATTCGTGGATACTGATACATTTTGGAGACTGCAGACGGATAGGAGCGACTTTAATGCGGCGTGTTGTTGTCGCAGACTGACAGGTGAGGAGTTGGCACGGATTCACGGCGGCATTTTAGCCTGTACCGCCGCCGGTGTAGCCATGCGCGATATACTGCACATTAAAAATAAGAGGGGAAACCAATGACATTTAGCTTTTGTTGTTGTGCATGTCGGCCCACTGAACTGGCCGCGTGAGTAAGTAAAGGCGCTCTATGTGCCGTCATGCTCAAGTAAAGGTGTGTCTGAGTGCAGATAAAGTGCTGAGGCTGTCAGGTTTGGGCCGCAGACCTGCCGCTGTCACCTCCAGAACTAAGGAGCTGCATGCTGGTTTGTGTGCAGTGAGGAACGGGGGGGTGTCTCCGGCTGCTCTGCCTCCTGCACAGACACCCGGAGGCATCACTGCTCTCGCAGCCTCTTACTGCACAGGCTATATTCATATGGCGAGTGGGTTATTCATAAGGAAGATCCCTTATGTCTTCGTATAGCTGCCTATGTGATGTTGCTGTGTTAACTATTTACGCCTCGACCCTTAATAAGTGCATCCTAAAATGTTTCTTGCCAGGATCATAGAAAAAATATTCATCCTATTGTGCAATTACTTATTTTTCAATGTTCAGTGTAGAATAGACACCGCAAGACGCCATTTGAATAGTAGCCTATGGATGCTACAGCAACATACAAGACCACTAACATACTGTTATACTTTTTCTGTAGGAATACGCTACAATGCTGAGCCACTGGAGTTGAACAAATACAAGAGAGCACAATCATTTAGACGTGCCAGAAGTTCCTGTAGAAGTGTTGATAAATGATCATTTAAAACATATGGACACTGAACCACTAGATACGCTAGAAGTCACTGTAGAAATTCATTGTAATTGGTATGTGTAAACCAGTGAATGTCAGTGTGTAGTAGAAGTGAGCAAGAGCATTTGTGTTTACATCATTAACATTGATTTCAAACTGTTAAGCTGTCAGGGTACCCTCTCCTCCTCTTGGTTTACACACACATCTCTGCCCCCACAGTGACAGATAATGCTGTTTATTAAGTGCTGCAAATCAGATGTATTATTTGGTATTGAACTTACAATGTTTCTTAAATCCAATAACAATGGTTTTCCTCTTCACACAATTTGTGAACAGAACATCCCAAAAAACCTTAACGTCGGGCCAGTGAACAAGCGATTGTATGTGAATAATGCTGTGAGATTCCTGAAATTTGAAAATGATTGTATTTTAACTAACTACTAAACTAAAACTACTTTAACTAAATACTGACAACATCTTTGTTGGTTCAACATATCAGTCCAAACCTTCTTTTATTATAAGCTATTTAATGGAAAAAATAGCTTTTCACTTAAGTTGTGGATATGTATTGTCATTTTATTCACGTTATGAACCATAAGCATTTGTCTTTTTTTGAAAAAACTTTGTCGACAACATGTCCATCTCTTCTTCCTTCTGTCTGTATTCCAGCCAGCTGTACGCTGCCACCATAGACCTGTAATCATGACGGCAGACGAGACGATCAGCATCAAGGAGGCAGAGGTGATCAAGGTGATGCTGGACTTCCTGAACTCCAGGAAGCTGCACATCAGCATGCTAGCCTTGGAGAAGGAGAGCGGAGTCATTAATGGACTCTACTCTGACGACATGCTCTTCCTCAGGTATGATTGTACACCAGATTAATTTGGCAGAAAGGAAAAGACCATAGTGTCCTAAGAGGGAAGATTCAACTTTCAGTTTTACAGACATTTGTAGCAGGCAGAGCTGTTTGTTAGGATCTGGGTTTGTTTATGTTTCCGACATTTTCCAGTGTTATCTTATATTTGTCAGCTGTCCACTGTGAGGGGAATGAGGTTTTCAAAGACCTCTTAAGTTGTTTATTTGCTGCTTTCAACAGGCAACTCATTCTTGACGGCCAGTGGGAGGAGGTGATGCAGTTCATTCAACCTCTAGAAGGAATGGAGAAGTTTGACAAGAAGAGGTGAGCGAAATAATGTGGGGCATCATTTTAATCAGATGCATGTTTACGTAATGTCTTGGGGTAAGTTCCGGTACTGTTGAAGCATGATCATGTCATATTACTGACAGCTTCTTCTTCTTACCAAACACTCAACAAAAAGAACACAAAGAACATTTTTTAACTCAGTTGTCCTACCTAATTGAGTAACATGTTTATCAGGAAATGTCACTTGAGGCTAAATCAATTGATGTCTTATATAGTATATTTCTTCATACTGAGATTTGTGTTTCCTTTCCAGGTTCCGCTACATCATCTTGAAGCAGAAGTTTCTGGAAGCTCTATGTGTAAATAATGCCATGTCTGCTGCTGAAGACCCTCAGAATGTACGTAAATATGTAATTAGGGAAAAGTATTGTTTGTAAGAGTATTTGCATTTTGAAAATAGCCTACTAATAAAGGAAGCCTGCCTGGTGGTCATCAGAGTGGGCTCACCACTAGAAGGACACTAGCAGGGAAACAAAATAAGGTGAAAATGCCTTTGAACATGGCAAGCTAATATCTCTCTGCTCCAATGGAGCTGCTTGGTGGTCAGTAGAAGAAGCCTGTGATTGAATTGAGATGATAGCGCTGTGTGTGAGTATGAAACATCTAGTAAAACATACACACAGATAGCTACATAATCACTTCTCCTCTTTAAATTGTTCTCAACTACAGCTGGAGCTCTCCATGCAAGGGGCAGTCAAGTGCCTCAACAGTCTGGAGGAGTTCTGTCCAACCAAGGATGACTACAGCAAGCTGTGTCTCCTCCTCACCCTGCCACGTCTCACCCACCACGCAGAGTTCAAAGACTGGAACCCGAGCACGGCACGTGTCCACTGTTTCGAGGAAGCCTGTGCTATGGTAGCTGAGTTTATCCCTGCAGACAGGAAGCTGAGCGAGGCTGGGTTCAGGGCGAGCGGGAACCGCCTCTTCCAGCTGCTCATTAAAGGGATTCTTTACGAATGCTGTGTTGAATTCTGTCAGGTAATGTTATTCCTTAAAACTGTAAAGGCGTACATGAAAACATTAGTGGCTGTTAAAAGGCTCAAACCTAATGCTACTTCTCCACACCTGTAGATGTACTCGAAAATCTATTAAAAGTATTTTAATGCAAGGTACCCCAAAGTTTGCTGGTACAAAACCTTGTCTGAAGTAGCATAGTATAGTATGTCATAAAAAAGTCATAGTATAAAAAATTCATAAAAAGGTTGTATGTAATAAATTGTCCAAAGTTATGACATTGAGAAAATTCATAATATAGTATACTGTACCATAAAAGGTAATAGTATAGTATATCATGAAATTTTGAAAAAAATCCTGATATAGTAAGTTATGAAAAAAGGTCATGGTATAGTATGCCATAAAAACTCATAGTATGTCATAAAAAATCATAACAAAATGTGTCATAAAAAATTATGCCAAATGTGCCGAAGAATTATGACAAATTGTGTCATAAAAAATGATAAAACGACATGTATAGTAGGTTATAAACAAATGATTAAAGAGTTATAGTATGTCATAAACAAATTGATAATAAAATGTGTCATAACAAATCATAGAAACGTCATAGTATAGTATGTTATAAACAAATGATAAAAGAGCCATATGCCGTATGTCAAAAAAAAAATTGTTAAAAGTTATAGTATAGTAGGTTATAAAATGTAAAAAAAATCATAAAGGTCAAAGCAGTATGTCATAGGAAGTCATAGTATAGTATGTACTTAAATGTGGAAGAAAAATCATACAAAAGTATGTCATATAAAGTCATAGCATAGTATGTAATAGATATAACTTATAAAAGAAATTATATAAAAGACATAGTATAGTATCAAATAAATATTCCTTAAAAATTCATAGTAGAGTATGTCATAAAGTAGTCACAAGAATGTCATTGAATAGTATGTAATAAAATAATCTTAAAAAGTCATAATATAGAATGCCATAAAAAGTCATATTATAGTATTACTTAATAAAAATTCCAATGTGTTATAAAAAAATCATATAAAAGACATAGTATAGTATCTTGTGTGTGTCATAAAAGAATCTTAAAAGTCTTGGTATAGTATGTTATAACAAAAACATAACAAGATGGGTTATAAAAATCATAAAGTCATAGTAAAGAATGTCATGAAAAATCTTAAGTCATGGTATAGTATTTCATAAAAAGTTATAAGGCATTCATAGTACAGTATGTTTTAAAACAATTTATTAAAAAGTCATAGTATAGTATGTCAAAAAAATATTAAAAATTCATAGTATTTCATTTAAAATCATAGTATAGTATATCATAAAAAAGTCATATAAAGGTCATAGAAAATTCATAGTATGTCATTAAAAAGGTCATAGTATAGTATGCCATAAAAAGTCATAGTATGTCTTAAAAAAAAACATAACAAAATGTGTCAAATAATTATGACAAAATGTGTCATAAAAACGTCATGTATAGTACATTTTAAACAAATGATTAAAGAGTTATAGTATGTCAAAAAAGAATCTTTAAAAGTTATAGTATAGTAGGTTATAAAATGTAAAAAAAATCATAAATGTCATAGCAGTATGTCATAAAAAGTCATAGTATAGTATGTACTTAAATGTGGAAGAAAAATCATAATATAGTATGTCATAAAAAAGTCATAGTATAGTATTTAATAAATATTCCTTCAAAATTCATAGTATAATATGTCATAAAGTAGTCACAAGAAAGTCATAGAATAGTATGTAATAAAATAGTCTTAAAAAGTCGTAATATAGAATGCCATAAAAAATCATATTGTAGTATGTCTTTATAAAAATGACAATGTGTTATAAAAAAATTATATAAAAGACATAGTATAGTATCTTATAAAAAGTCAGAATAAAGTATGTCATAAAATGTTGGAAAAAAGTCCTAGTATGTCATGAAAAAGTCATAGAATAGTATTTCATAAAAAAATGTCAAAGTACAGTCTGACTGTCCTATCACTGTCAGTATATACAATACATACTAGTCAAGTACGGCCTGCCTTGCAATGGTGGTCCTCAGAAACATTTTTTGAATGTGACATGCATGCACTATATTTTAATCATCCACAGTCCACTTCAATAGACTTCAACAGCGGAGGGCCTACATTGAGAAGGGTTCCCCATATGGTTGCACTTTTCAAAACAAAGTTGCAAAGATTGGTGGTCAAAACCCCTCTGTTTCTGTTTTCTAGAGTAAAGCAACTGGTGAGGAGATCACAGAGGGTGAGGTGTTGCTCGGTGTGGATTTGCTTTGCGGGAATGGCTGTGATGAACTGGACTTGTCACTGCTGTCCTGGCTGCAGAACGTCTCTCCAGGTGCCTTTTCCTGCGCCTTCCAGCAAAAGACCCTTAACATTCATGTGGACCGTCTGGTGAAGCCCAGCAAGGCTGGCCACGCCGACCTCCTCACTCCATTAATCAACCGCTTGTCACCCTGCCCTGCCTCACCCTTTCGCCAGAGGCCACATTCAGCGGACACCTACATGTCCAGATCTCTCAACCCGGCGTTGGACGGCCTGTCCCACGGTCTGGCAGCCCAGGACAAGAGAGGCATGGAAGTGAACATAAAGTCTGCCCTCAGTCGGAGCCTTGTGGAGAACAATGTGCATCAACAGGATGATTCACCTGAAAAGTAAGAAATTTGAGCACACCTGGGAGAAAGGTTTTTTTGTGAAGGTTATAAGTGCTTGAAATAGCAGTTTGGTGGAGTTAAACACTACATTGGTCTGCAGCACTGTACATGTATCACTGCAAAACCAATTTCCCTGTGTCGCATGCACACATTTATTGTGGTCCTGTCACATACTTTTCTGTGATCATTGCTACTTTCTGACAATCATTTATCTTTCACAAATCTTAAAACATGTAAGAAAAAAAACATAAACTGATTGATTAGCAAATGGTAATTCTAGGTTTGTTCAATATATTTAATATATGTAACTTGCTTTAATCAAATCAAAATCAGAGAGATATTCTGACAGATATATTAAGCTACACTTATTGTCAGCTAATAGCGGCACTTGATCATATAAAATATTGCAATGTATATGTAATATAAAAAGTAATATAATACAATATTTATATAGTCTGTAATGTAATAATTTCATACATGTGGATGTTTCTGATCAAGCTTTCTCCCCAGCATGTACATATGGAACGTTAACATTTAAACCCAGCGGTAGATGGTGTTGTATGACATAATTTGTAGCTCATTAGCGCTGCTTTAACAGAAAAAGACTGCCTCATCCGTCATCTCCTACAGTCCTGCACAAAGCATATTATACTGCAGTACAGCAGTGTTGATGGATGCAATATATCAACATTTGACTCACTTTTGAAAATGATAGTGCTGAGGCTTATACTAAATGAAGGTTGTAAATTAGAGATACTTATGGCATCTCGGATGTTTTAGAGGGAAGTAGACTGAAGAGCAGATTTTTACTGCTTAAATGTTGTTTGAGTAGGGTCTCCATGGTTCATTTGGCCATTACTACAGCCTCCTGTTAGGGTTAGAAAACCCTTACTGTAGGAAGTAAGGCAAGATGTGTTCAGAGTCTATTAAATCATCAGCGATGAAGCAACAGCTTTGCTTTAAGAGGTTACTGAAAATAAAAATGACACACCCCAAGTAATACTGTAGATGGAGACCATGCTCTGATGCATCACATGAAAGAACTACTGTTAACTGTTTGCCAGACTGTTCTCTGGCTCCACCTGCTGGATACAAGAAGTGTTACAAAGTGAGATCACAACGATCTAAGTTCAAGAGTTTGTCATATTTTCCTAACTATAGGAAGCAACCACATGGGTTGGATGGACCCCACACCACACGCACACCTCTGACTCCTGGAAAAGATGGTGGGCCACCCTGCAGCGCAGAACCAAATGAGGTAATAAGAACTGCAGACTCTCAGCAGTGGAGTGCCTCTTACATTTGGTTTCTCAGGCTGACTTAGTTTCATGACTTAAAAAGTAATAGTCATGGTTGTCTGTCTGGTCACTTAAGTCAAAGTCAAGAATTTGAGTCTGTCGTCCCTACACAGTCATTACTCTAGATGTAAGAGATTTAGAATATAATCCCCCTGAACCTGATGAACCACCTCATCTCCACTGCCTCATAAATCCTTCGCCAATTCTTGACCACACCTGCCCAAGAGTTATCAGCGCCTTCAAGCCCCCCATCCAAGTGAAGAGGGTGGAGGTCATGGACACTGGAGGGAGATAGTCTGGTTTGATGTGCGTTCACACCCAAGATGGCCTACTGCTTACATCATCACTCATCTTTATGCATCCCGAGTTACATCCCGAGGAGCAAAGTAGCTTGAGGTGTGTGTGTGTGTGTGTGAGTGTGTAACGTGGTGATGAGTGAGGTGAAGGGGAATATACTGTGGACCCGCTGGATATGATGAGGTCCTTGAAAACTTTTTATGGGATGGATGATGGAGGACGAGACCTTGGGAGTTGAAGAGTTGTCAGTAGTGGCGAGAGAGGAGAGAGTTTGTCCATTATAATCTGGTGTGTGTGCCCTTGTGCGTGTGTGTAGTGGTATTTAGCGCTGCCCAGCATTGAAGCAGAGAATACTGAAAGTGATAAATACTCTGTCGTTCAGGTTACAGGGTATGTCCAGGTAAATCAAATCTTTCTCTCTTCTTTGGAAATATAAGCCTTAAGTGTGTTTTTATGCATTTGTCCAGCATCCTGACTCCACAGAGCACATCCAGGAGTATTACAGGCAGCGTCTCCGCGTGCAGCAGCATCTGGAGCAGAAGAAGCAGCAGAGACAGCTCTACCAGCAGATGCTGCTGGAGGGAGGGGTGAAGCCGCCAAACGGAGCCCAAAACAACCTCACAGAGACCTTCCTCAGTAGGTGAGGAAGTCATTTCAAAAGATTCACAATCAGTAATGAATGTAACATAACCTCAGTGCTACTGTGTTGATACGAGTTTTTGTTTGTTATCCAGGTCCATTCAGAAGTTGGAGGAGATGAACATGGGCATTGGAGATGAGGTGATGACACAGTGGAACGGACTGACAGGGAACGCCAGCACATCCAGTCCCAGAACCACTGACACCCGCCACAACCCAGACACCGGGCCGCCAAGGGACAAGCCAGGTGGAGGGGTCAGTAGCACCCCATCAGGGGCCGGGAGCCACGGCTTGCCTTCCCTCATCGAGTCCCCAGTCCCTGCCAGTCAGAGGTTAGAGCGTGTGGTCATGTCATTATCACACCACTCCCAGAACTATTGTCATATTTGGCTTAAGTTTTGATAAGATATCATATACATTATTTCTGTCAAAATCATGCTTGGGTAATTTAATGTTGATTAGTCATCATAACAGTTTCAACATTATATATTGATTTTGTAATATATATATTATTCAGTATATATTGAACAGTAAGCAGGACACAATCCAGTGTTGCTCTGCAGCATTTAAAGGTCCCATGGCATTAAAATGTCACTCTATGAGGTTTTTTAACATTTTAACATAATTCCCCCAGCCTGCCTATGCTCCCCCAGTGGCTAGAAATGGGATGAGCGAGAGACATCATGGCTTCAAACGAGCAAAGTGGCAGTTGGTCAAGGCCACACACCCCCGCCTCCACCACCCCTCTCTCCCTCTGGCTCTAGTGGCTGTAATTCTGCACCAAGGCTGAATTTTGGGAAAGAGACTTCAGATATGGTATTAGGGGACCACTAAGGTCTATATAAAAACATCCAAAGAACACCATGTCATGGGACCTTTAAAAATGCATCTTCATATTAAGGACTCACTATCAATTATAAAACAAGAACAATGTACAAAATAACATAACTAGTATAGAATGAATTTACCTTTCTAGCTGTGTGTATGCGTATGCGTGTGTGTGTGTGCGTATGCATGTGTGTGTTATTATCAGTGCTGAGAGGATCAGAGGGTCTTGTCCCACAGTCCAAGATGATTCTGGCTGCTCTGCGACACGTAACTCTCAAGAGGTACAGCAAACTGCTTCAGTATTATTTTTTACATTATTTCCATAGCTATTTCTGTGTTAGTAGGCCCATTATTTCTCTGTAACCACCTAAACCTTTGACTTTCCAACTAAATGCTATAAAACAGATACACGTGTTTGACCTGGTTTCCTAAAGGTTAGCCCGAAGGGTATTTGTGTTTTAAAAATCTCTGCTGATGTACAGGCAGTTCAGTGTTCAAACGATTCTCTTTCTGATTCTGTACAGCCGGGGAAGTCCAAAGCACAGTTTGTTAAAGTGAACCAGCTCGAGGACACACAGGCGGTGCGTGCAGTAGCCTTCCATCCCTCTGGAGCACTCTATGCTGTCGGATCCAACTCCAAAACCCTGAGAGTCTGTGGCTACCCAGAAGCCCTGACCACCAGGTAGAAGCCATTTACAGGCACCCACCAATCCACACTATGCGATATTCTTACAAGATGATAGATCATTTATGTACTAGACACACAGAAAATGAACCAGCCAAAAAGGGTTTCAACATAACTTACTGTAGATGTGCATCCGAGTACACTGGGGATGTGTTCATCATCAAGGAAAGCAAAAAGGAGAAAATGTTTTGTGTCTTTAATTTTATTTGCATGTTAAAGCAGAATGTTTGAACTTCAACAATATATTATATTCTGTTGAAGTTCTCTGTAAGAACAAATGGAGAGACACATGCTGAAGACATTTTGTAAGAAGCACAAACAAAACACATTTTTGACCAAATAAAACTGAAAAATGTGGTATATGGTATAAAACATTAGACACATTTCTTAGTCTGCCTTTGTATTTTCTCGGACCGTTCAGTGGTTCTGGTGCAGTCAAGCAGCCGGCGGTGCGCTTCAGGAGGAACAAACACCACAAGGGCTCAATCTACTGTGTAGCCTGGAGCCACTGTGGACAACTGTTGGCTACTGGCTCCAATGATAAATATGTCAAAGTCTTGCCTTTCAATGCAGACAGCTGCAATGCCACAGGTATTATTCTTTGTGTTTTACTAATGTCTAATGTGATAAAGTAATGTTTTTCTCAGCCACTTACCTTGAACAGAAAAGACCAATGTTTGAATAATCACTTAATACTCTTCAGAGGTAGAAAAATGCTCATAGGTATCATAAGCAGTTTCTAAAAGAATAATTGAGATATTCTCTGGACATTTAGGTCATGGTATTGTTTCCACCCCAAATTTGTGCCTCTGATTCAGGCCCAGACCTGGAGTTCAGCATGCATGATGGTACCATCAGAGACCTGGCCTTCATGGAGGGCCCTGAGAGTGGAGGATCCATCTTGATCAGTGCCGGGGCCGGAGACTGCAACATCTACACAACAGACTGTCAGAGAGGACAAGGCCTTCACGCCCTGAGCGGACACACTGGTACGTTAGCCACAGCTCTCCACCTTGTGAAAGAGGAAACACTCAGGTTTTTAAATCAGTTTGCAGACATGTTGAATCATCTACATAGATAAGTTGATATTTTAAGGATAATTATGATTATTATTTTAGTTGTAATAATAAAGATACAGGTAAAGATACAGTGTTTTAGACGTCAGCATTTGGTTTAAACAGGTCACATTCTGACTCTGTACACGTGGGGAGGGTGGATGATCGCCTCTGGTTCCCAGGATAAGACCGTGCGGTTCTGGGACCTGCGGGTGCCAAGCTGCGTCCGGGTGGTGGGCACAACTCTGCACGGCTCTGGTGAGTTGCATCATGTCTCTCTTTAAGGTGGATTACTGTGGCTGTAAAATGACTTGTACCACACTGCTACGGGTCAGTGTAGTATCCCAGTTGGCCCACGAGAAGGCACTAATGCTTCCTGAAGATTTCTGGAATACGGCACAGCTGCCAGGAACTGAACATATTGCAAATTAGACACCTTCGATCAGTCAAAATTAATGTCATTTTCCCATAGATAAAAAAACTAAACTAAACCGAGTAGCAGAGGGTGCTCATTGAGATAAACAAATGTCTAATTATGTTCTTTTTCAGTGTAAATCTTGTTAAAGACACAACTAATAGTAGGGAGTCGATTTTAAGCTGCAGCTCCATCTTACTCACTACCAATCTGTCTCACGCAGGAAGTGCAGTTGCTTCGGTGGCAGTGGATCCCAGCGGCCGCCTGCTGGCCACGGGTCAGGAGGACAGTACCTGCATGTTGTATGACATCAAAGGAGGCCGCATAGTCCAGACGTACCGGCCCCACAGCAGTGACATCCGCTCGGTGCGCTTCTCACCTGGAGCCCATCATCTCCTCACCGGCTCTTATGACAACAAAATCATCATCAGTGACCTGCAAGGTAGGAAGGCCTACACTGGGAGAGAGAAAAGCCTAATATGTGTACAGTACAGTATGTGTAACAAAATACACATACTGTACACAAAGGGTAAAGATGAATCATTTCAATTCCATTTTAAATTCTAAAATCTGCATGCATTGATCTGATCATTTGGCCACCATGTTAATGCAACGCAATGCAGTCCGTCTC
The DNA here is from genome assembly GCF_013103735.1 of Etheostoma cragini. Lineage (NCBI taxonomy): Eukaryota > Metazoa > Chordata > Actinopteri > Perciformes > Percidae > Etheostoma > Etheostoma cragini. The sequence continues at coordinate 10,349,163 of NC_048415.1, read as the reverse complement.
TGATCCCACTGTTTCCCACTACTGTGTGACGTTTTTCTTTTCTCCAACCCCAGGCGACCTAACAAAGCCCCTCCCTCAGACGGTGGCAGGGGAGCACTGGGACAAGGTGATCCAGTGTAGGTGGCACCCCAATGACCGGACCTTCATCTCCTCCTCTGCAGATCGGACTGTCGTCCTGTGGGCACCGGGCCCCTGAGCTATTCACTGGAGAAACAGGAAGCAGCAGGAAACAAGAACAACACAGGGGCCGCACATCCCTTGTTTGTGTGTTTGTGTGTGTGTGTGTGTGTGTGTGTGTGTGTGTGCGTGTGTTCGTGTGCGTGCGCACGCAAATAAATTTAAACTGTGTGACAGATGTGTGTTTTGTGTTTGCGTACTGCTGCACATGTCTTTGGGAATATGTGTGTGTGAGAGCAAATGCATCATTCTAAAATGTGTGTATATGTGTGTAAGGAAAACAAATTAAAGGAAACTAATAAGAACATTTTGCAAACGCTGTTAAAAGAGGAAACATGGAACTTTAGAGTTAATTTTCTATTCAGAATTCATGTGAGGTCCAGTACAAATCTTGTGTGTGTCTGTGTGTGTTTGCTTAATACCTTTTGGCTTTTGTAGGTATAAAGCATAAACATGAACTCTTTGGAGAGTTCAACAAACTCAAAAGATGTAGTTGGTAAATATGTACTTTGACTATAGAGATAATTGACAACGCCTGTATTGAAAGGCATGAGTAAGTTCCCTGCAAGCACACCTTCGAGTTTTTTTGTTGTTTTTTTTCACACAATGCCGAACTACCTTTTAATCAGCTTTAGTTAGAACGTGGTACACACATGAAGGTCACTTTAGAAAGTAATTAGAATTTGGTGCAACATAAAGCAGTTGCCGTCTCTGGTCTTTATAGGACGCAGTGAGCTGGACTATTCATGTTGTGGAAAGAAGCCATGTTTGGTTATGCATATCATAATGTGCCTTTTGATAACGTTTGTGGATGGTTTTGGATGTGTGAAAAGATCAAGAGATTTACTTATTTATTTATCTGCAGCTTTATTTTGGTATTTACTCATATGCCTTGTCCTCTGTAAATTATTTTTATGTCACTGTAATGCAGAAAATGAATCGGCCAATGGTAGTGTTTTTTGTTTTTTTGCTGTTACTATTGTGAGAGTAGTTAACGCTTATCACAAATGCTGACTACACAGTATGTCAAGGTTTGGCATTTTAGTGGTGACGAGACATTTTTACATGTGTCTCAAACCAAAAAAAAAAAATGTTATTGCTGTGTTAAACACAAACTAGTTAGGTACATTGCAACATGGGAATATGTAAAAGTTTGTTCTGAAGTTTTAGAAACCTGTTTTTGTAGATTCTGGTATCAGCACATTTGATTTGGAAGTCCACTGTGCTGGCTCAGTGCAGGGTTATTTCAAAGGATGAGCACAGTAAAGCAAAAGCTTGCTGCAGTTGTAAAAAGTGATTGGGTGAGGAAAAATAAGGGTAACATTTACTCAAAGGGATCTACATAAGATTGACACATGAACCCTAACCACACCTTGTCATAACAAAATCAAATGACACTTACTAAAAGAAGCGTTTTCATTATAGACGTTTAGGACTTGTTTATAATGTTTATGACACGTTCATGACAGTGTCATGTCACTCTTGTGTAGATACCTTCAAGTAAAATATAACTGAAACAAGAGTAGTTGTGGAAGAGCTCAATTAGCTGGTCATATCACATAATTTATATTAAACCGGATTTTATCAGTGGATGTATATCCCCAAAACAACAGTTTTTTTTAAACAAAATGATCAAAGAAATGACAGAAAATGTTAGCAGGCTAAAGCCGAGTCAGTGGTAATGAGGCACTTTAAAGTGAGGAATGCTGCTGGACTGTCCAATGGGAAATGACAAATCTAGTCAACTCTTTAACTTTTATAAACAAGGCTCTGATTTTATCTTCACTTTTACTGAGCACCTATGCATATACCTGATGGATGTGAGAGAGAACGGGGTATTATTCACATATTTTACATTATCTGTTGCTCATAATGGGAAATTCTGTCATTTAAAACCTGTGCAGTTTAAATCAATGTTTGTACACACAAATGTTTAATGATGGAACTGCCAAGGGGTCGGTGGGGCGCAAACGGTTAAAATAATCAGAAAGTGGCTGTCTAACACCACATGTTGTGCTTTCAAATGAATAATGGTATTTTTAAGTTACACTTTGGAGCTGTAAGTTAACTAATGGAATAAAGAAACAAAGTGTCATCACACTGCTCTTTACGGTGTGTGTTTTTTAGAATGCAAAAGTGAAATTAAATTAAGTAAAAGGTTTTTTTTTCCCTGATATGTATGCAGTGTTCACAAACATATATTTTATGCTTAAGGTAATTGCCAGTGTTGCTTATGCATAGTAGGACTGTGAATGCATGGCTAAACTGTGGCGGTTGGGACATGCCCATTTCATTTTGGCAGAAGAAAATCTCATGATGCATTTACTGTAGGTGCCAAGTATTGATCAGCTAATTTGTGGAAAACGGAGAAAGAAACGGAAGATGAGAGGAATGAGAAGAAGTCATCCAGGACACAAAGAGATACACAAAGTGCAAGAGGTTAGAGAGACAAAGAGGTGATGGAAGGATGGAGGTAACTGTAGAGAAGAGCGCAAGGGGGGATTTAGCATCACTCACATGCTGCGCTCGATCATTCCCTCTTTTGTGCGGTGGACAATGAAAGCCAGGGGTACAGGGCTTAAAAAGGATACGCACACGGTCACAGCCAGCAACCCTGGAGAGACACCAGCCAACCAAGAGGTATCAGAAATAAAACCCTGGACTTACACAGAACCTGTTTTTTTTATTGTGCTTATAGGACCACTTTCTTAGAAGGTTTAAAAGGCAAATCTTGCCTTTGGAGAACAAGCAGAACTTCAAAGACCGGAGAGATGAAGTGTGTAGACCTCTGTCTAGGGATCTTAACAGCTTAAAAATTGGGCCTAGGAACCTGTTGTTTGTTCACGTTTCTTGACAAACACCAATATTGTCAGACACATTTGGGTTTTAAATGATTTGGATGTGAGTTTAGAATATGTATTTTATTTCTCAAGAGCTCGGAGTGCGGTAGTTTAAAACCAGTGTATGAATTCATTGGTTTGCTGGCTGTGTGACAGAGAGCTGACATTGCTGACAGTTCAGTTGCTCAGTATTGGAAGATTAGTTTGCAGTGCATGGAGGGGAATTAGTGAGGAACAATGGCTCTGAACTGCCTGATAGGCAAGATTATTGTCACATAGCAGTTTGGGTCAAGTGCTTTGCTGGCTGTGACCAATATGACAGCTTCACTAAAGAATGACTCACTCTCTGGTCTAATGTGTGGCGAGCATGTACCAAAAGTTCATATTTAATCTCTGGCTTTAAATTTGAAGAAGAAATGCTGTGTAATAATAATTTTGGGGAAATTACTCTGGCTGATGTTTTTGTTAAACTCCTTAAACAATTAGTTTCTTCTTGGACATTTAGAGTGTGGTCAATCTATTCTGCCTGCTCAGAAACTACAAGAAGCAATTAAATGTACTTAAACCTGGCTCGTGCACCGATGTGTTGCTGATTTGGATCTATCACATATCCAACAAACTTAATAGGTTCTGTTCTGACTTACAATAACTGAGGGGTCTGATGTGCATACGGAGTGGATGGGAGAGAGGGTAGTATACTGGCATGCTTTGTTTTCTTGACCAGACATAGATTTGGATAATGGATAGTTTTGGCATTCAGGGCCACCAGGAGGAAGTTAATGAGTGTGACGTCTAAATGATGTACTGTAACCCCCCCACCCCCCTCCTTTCTTCCCTAACAGTTGCTGAATGTATAGGAGGACAGTGCTTCGCCTGGCTTCTCCACGATGCTGTATACTTTAGCGGGAGGGGGCACGCTCTGCGGTGTGGCTGCCCTTGTGCTTCTCATTGTGTCTACGGCAACAGACTTCTGGATGCAGTATCGATACTCGGGTAGCTCAGCCAATCAGGGGCTTTGGAGGTTCTGCATTAACCACAAGTGCCATGCCCACACCATAACTGTAGGTGAGTACTTCAGGAGTGGTTTTTGGACCAGAGGAACGAGACTTAAGGTTAGACCTAAAGTCCCTAAAGGTTAGAGAAGAAAGCTGTTTAATCCCCAGACCGACTGGACACATCTGGGTGGGGAAAGTGGAAGAGCAGTAACCTTCTTGATAAATTACAGTAACCTAGATATATCACACACATTGACACCAACCTACAAATGTTGGGCATTTCTCCAGGTCAAAGCATGTTACACCTGTTTAGTTGACTAAAAGACCTCAAAGACTAGGGCGAGAATTCCCCACAGTAATAGTACTATCAAAAACACTTTTCAACAAGTCAAAATGTCCCAACTGCATAGTACTGCAGAGGAACTGTTTTGTGAGTGTGGAATCCAGGCCTATGTATTAAGTATCTGTGGACGTGTATGTAATCCTGACCTTCTTGTGTCCAGCCTTCTGGGATGCCACACGGGCATTTATGTTGCTGGCGGTGCTGAGCTGCTTCGCCGGCGTGGTGCTCGGCCTGAGCGCCTTCACTAATGGCACCAAGAACAGGAGGGTCCGTACAGGCGGCATCGCCCTGGTCCTGTCAGGTAACACACACAATTAGCAGGTTTATCACATTTTAAACCTGACTGTTCTTTTTCAAGTGATTGTACGATTGGCTTGCAGAGTGGTTGCAGTTAAATTAACAGTCAGTTCCAAAAACATGTAGGCTATATAGTTGTTATTTCCTTGTATCAGACTTGTTGACAGTTATAACCTATAGATTGGAGTTTCTTCCTTAAATCTATTCCAGGTCTACACATATTTATGTTTTTTTTTTTTATTTTATTTTCTCTTGCCCTCCATTCTTAGGTTTCCTTGCTCTGCTTGCTTTGGCGATTTACACTGGAGTGACTGTCACTTTCTTTGGCAAACGCTTCTTGGACTGGCGCTTTTCCTGGTCCTACATCATCGGCTGGGTGGCCATCATTTTGGCATTTGCAGCAGGTATTAACTGTTGTCAGTTATACATGTATTTATTTAAAAAAAGTATGTTGTCAGCATTGTTGGCAGCAGCCTGGACAAGAGTATCCAAATATGTGTTTTGCAACATTGCACATTCTTTGATCAGTAAGTAACCTGTTATTGCACCTTTAGATAACCTTACTCTGAAGAGAGTAAACACACACTTTAAAGGTCCCATGGCATTAAAATGTCACTTTATGAAGTTTTTTAGCATTAATATTGGTTCCCCCAGCTTGCCTATGGTTCCCCAGTGGCTAGAAATGGCAATAGGTGTAAACCGAGCACTGGGTATCCTGCTCTGCCTTTGAGAAAATGAAAGCTCAGATGGGCCAATCTGTAATCTTGCTCCTTATGAGGTCATATAGGGTAAGGTTACCTCCCCTTTTTCTGCTTTTCCCACCCAGAGAATTTGGCCCACTCATGAGAGAGACATCACGGCTTTCAAACGAGCAAAGTGGCAGTTGGTCAAGGCCACACTCCCAGCCTCCAGCGAAAGGAAAGCTCATTGTGGGACTGTCTCTAGTGGCTGTAATTCCGCACCAAGGCTGAATTTGGGGAAAGAGTCTTCAGATACAGTATTAGGGGACCACTAAGGTCTAAATAAAAGCATCCGAAGAGCACCATGTCATGGGACTCGGCCAGACACTGTATTGTGCATCAGGATCTAACAATTGAATGATGTTGTTCATTGAAAAACTAATTTAGATTGCATGGTTACACAGAGGCAGCGTCCATGAATCTGCATTTAACCAGTGGGCTCCCAAATAAGCAGAACTTGAAAGTGTTTTATAGTCATTTAAGTATTTAAAAGTACATTGTGTGCGACTTGAAAGTCCCAGTCTTGAATAAAACTAACAATGATCCCCAACTTATTTAGACTGGTTAAATCCTCTCTACTCTGCCAACTATCACTTTCTTTGACATCAATCATTGGTCATGAGATGGATGTCATTTATGAATTAAACTGTCAGTTATATGTGGAGATTACTGTGTTACTTAACTACTTTGGCTTTTGGATTTATTTTCCAGGCGTGTTTCAGCTCTGTGCTTACCAGCGGACCTCTGCAGAACCTGCTCCTTCAAATAACCAGGACAGCTAGACAAGAGGAGCTCGCTGATTAGAACCGTTCCAATGGATGTCACTGCTGCGTTTGAGTACCTAGAATGGAATAAATAGAAATCATTGACTACTGTGTGGTTTCACTGCAACTCTGATTTACTGACAATCATGTTTTTTATGTTGACACCAAACTTTAGACATCTTACCTTATTTATCCAGGGTGAATTGTCAGATCTGATTTTTTTTGCCACCTAGAGCAAATGTTTAAACACTCTAACATACTCATAAAACAGAATTTGTTAGGTCACGGATCAATTTTAGGGTTGTTTATTTTATTTATCCAGACAAAACAATGGAATGTGAGAAAAGTTTCATCATAATACTACTTTCAATTTACTATATTTTAACATCACTAACTGAAATAACAAATTAACTATTATATATTTTGCTAAAACATGCAAGGACTTCCTGTAACAATCTCTGGCTGATGTGTGCCACTAATCCCAATTCAAATGCCCATTAATAAGGTAGTTTAGATTTCTGCTGTATTGTCTGCATCCAATGATTCTCCACTGGATGATGGTATTGTAACACACACTACCACACACACACACACACACACACACACAAGATCAGGCCTGTTTGGCAAAGTGAGTTAACATGACTCACACTTGTTAATTTAGGGACCTTAAGTCAGTGATAGATTTGAAGTATATTTTTACAATAAAAAAGAAATAGACATTTGATTTTCCACTTCTAAAATATCCTAGCAAGATACATACCCTGTAAGAATGATACAATATCAAAAGAAGGCTAAAACAAATTAATGTATCATCCAATACTGGAATTTTTCTCATAGGGTTGCGGCTCTGGCTGGGCTGGGTGGCTGTCATCCCTGTTTCTCCCGTGTTCTTGCTCTTGCAGGTTTGGTCCCTTCTCTATGGTGTCTGTCCCCCCCATCCCTATTTCTGTCCCCCTGTTCCGCCCGGTGACAATAATGAATAATAAGACAGACAACCAAGTATATCAAAACTCTTGTTAAAGTAGCATCTGTTTGGCACAACAAGGTATTCAGCTCCTCATACTGTATACCAGTCAGTACAGGTAAACAAAAAACAAAAAAATACAATATAAATGTGTTAAATCACTGTCTGTCCATGTGTAAGACAAACTAGGTGTGAAAAGCAAATGTCCAACTTGTTTTGTGAATGTTCACTTGTTTCCAATTTACATGTGCCACTCTAAAAAAAATAAAAAACTAAAACAAATACAAAACTGCATCAAATTATTTTTCAAGTCTTGTGCAGAAACAACAAATACACAAAACATTAACTTCACAACATTGGATTTATTTATTTTTAACAATAGCAAAGTCATCTCACAGAGATTACTTTAAATCACACAGAATGCAATAGGACCATAATAGAATTAAGGACCGTGACAACTGTTACAAAATTATTTACAACACTTTGAATAGTGCAAAACCACACAAATACCGCCCTCATCATTGAGATTCTTGCATTGCAAGTCCATTCAAGGACAGTGGATGTGTGTGCTGCCCTCTGGTGGGACATTATAGAACTGACAGTACTGTATGGGACATGCTGACAATAACCTTTGCTGAAAATAGGAATATGACTCTCTTCAAACAGGATGTAGCAAAAGTAAACCCCATCGCTACACCTTGAAAAGAACAGGGTCAACAACAAGAGCTGAGATGTGGAGTGGATATGCATTGTTAGGTTAGTTTTTAAAAAGTGTCATGGGAGGGACAAGCATTCCGAGAAGCTGAATACTGTTAAGTAGTAAAGTCAAGGGAATCTCAATGACAAGTAGTGTTCTTTCTCAAAGGGACATTTGCGAAATTACCAAAGCCAACATGTACAAAAAATGATCCCCTTCACTAGCACAAGACTTTGAAATGACAAAGTAAAAGATAAAGACCTAAAACCACGTGGCAGGTAGCGCCCACCACCCCTGAGTGAAAACAAAGTCTTTTTTAAAAGGTCTCAGCACCGTTCATTACCACAAAACGGCCGCTTTGACATTTCTTCTCAGTCTCGATTGTGACAGGCACAACACATTGTTTTTTTTTTTAAAGTGCGCTCGCTCGATTGAACTGCTCCTTTCACTCAAATCTTTTTGTTTTGCTTTTTTTCCCTTACACAATTTCTTATCTACAAGCACCAAGCTCCATTTAAAAACGGCAGAAAAAGATAAATTACATTTTGGCATGCATAATAATCTGTTGCATATTGAAATTTCGTCTCTGAACCACTTGTTTTGCGGATGAAAACGAGGGACGTTAGCGTAAGTGTGGCTGCAAATTCTCCTCTTCAGGCAACGAGTGAGAATGCAGGGACAGTATCAGTCAGGAGTGTCGATATTGACACATTCATGAACATTAGAAATACATTATTGGTGCTACTTGAAATAACCTGAACAGTTGAGAAATGCCACTTGGTATTCAAGAGGCCTGTCAGAGAAAGAAAGAAGTTCGTACTTGTAACAACGAGGTCAGACTGGTAGACAGTACATCAGACATCTGAAACTGACTCTTGAAGACCAAAGTAGAAAAGCCATACACAAAAACATATTGATGCCTCTGAGATAACCTCCTCGTGTTCTATTGTTATCACATTTTTGTGCATTGACGATGCATTCATGCACAGTTGAGACTGGGGGAAAATAACCTCTGACCATTGATCATCAATGGGGTTGAATCAAGACAAACACGAGGAAATGAAATATTACAATAATTGCTGATTGGCAAAAGAGAGAAAGGCTAAGACCATCAGGAGAGTATCACGCCTCCATGGGCCGGGCTGATTATGAGGATTCAGCTATCATCCTTTCCTGATCACACCTGATTAGAAAGATAAGAACCATTCGAAGAGCAGTAACCGACAGAACTTAAGGACCAAGACGGATTTAGAAATTCGGCTGTTGGATGGGTAAATAAGAGACAGAAAGTCACTTTAAAATCCTCCTCGTGCACCCATGCTAAAGACGTGCACTGTGTGCATCTTTGGTTACGCATAGCACTACGTGTCTGGTGTTGAGGTGCAATAATAAGCACTAAAGCAGGCTAATGGCTGATTGGTATAGCCCTGTTCAGACCGCATGCTCAGGGAGAGGAGTCTGTGTGAAGGACGATGGATGAAATGACTTCACAGGTGTGGAAGAGTTTCTGTCAACCTGGCCAGTGAGGAACATTGTTAAGTTGGAGCCCTTTGGCTTTGGTTTCAACGACAGACACGCTGCAACCAGGCAGGGTATGTATGGATTTTGGTTCGGATGTGTAAATAAATCGTGGCATGTCCATTTGTCTACTGCACTAGGAGCAAGTATAGCCCTTCAAGTTAACAAGTTGCCTCTAACATTGCACAGGTTGGCCATTTTTCCTCTAGCTGACAGCACAGGCCATGTTGGGAGCACAGTCTGGAGTACATTCAATTTCTACCGCCGCGTTCTGCTGGAAAAGGTTGAAGTAATCCTCCAATCACAAGTCAACCAATCTCTCCTTCAGTCACTGAGTGTTATGTGTCTTGGTACCTATGGAAAGAAAAGAGGGAACCAGTTGAGTGGCATATTGAAAAGCAAACTAACAAAACGTGGCAGGCATCAAGGCTACGCCCATTACAGGAATTAATTGCACCCATTTTCTTAAAAGAGATTGCAACAATTTAATACCAGAGTAAAGGGATAATGTTGATATATTCTGCAAACATATGCTCCTGATTCCTAAGCCTCAATACAGTCTTGAGGTCAACAGGATATGTTGTTATCTTGTGAAACTAAGATTAGTTTGTCATGGGGAATAAAGAATTAAAAAGTTTTTTACTTGTATCTTAGTAGATACACAACACTGACCACCAAGTGGCAGTAATGTGTAATGATTGAGGACCATCTGGGCACAAACGAGGCTGAATTTACTGAATTTGTCTTTATAATGGCTGAGTGTAGCTGTGAGGCAGAACTGCTATACAGGGTAAATATAACCTGCTCATTTCAACGTTATCTCTTTTGAACCCAACCTAGAAGGCGGGTGTTTATAAGAAGAGAAAGACTTCTTACCCGCTCTGTAAAGTGAACTCAGACAGCGCCCCTAGGGATGTCAGCTGTTGCTCCAGAGCCACGATACGTAAGCCAATGTAGCCAGAAGACAAAAGCAGCAGCACAACCCTGTAACAAACAAAACAATTAGTCACACGTATTGCCTTTTTCATGCTTACATATTCACTGTGATAAAAGGGCAATGATTTTTGCTGATAGCAGATACATAGAGAACTAATAACAGCTCAGCACTTGGTTAATGTCTATATTTTTTATAGTCCTTTCAGAAGGCATCAAAAGGACTGCAAGTCAGACTTAAACATCAATTGACTCTACTGTCAATAAAACATTAGCTTTCGCAACACTGGAGGCCTACTTATTGTAAGCAGACAGGGAAAAATAAGGGGTCTCATCCTTAATGGGTTGAAATATAGTTTAAACAGTCCATCCATGATTTTGTGGCCTTTTTTTGAGATTGTTGCAGCCCAAAATGCCTGATGTTGCGGGAGCTTTTGTAAAAATGTGTGATAAAAGTTGCAATGCTTTTTGTAGGTTTGGTGCAATGAAGTTGCAGGAGACAGAGAAAGTTGCAAAAAAAGTTGCAATTTTTTTGTATAGTTCTTTAAAAATAAAACAAGTTTTGAGGAGAATAACATTACTCCAGGCTGAGTTTTCTTAGTAACCTTACCAATAAGGCTGAGGATGGCTGGTGGATTTCAGACAAAAAAATAATAATTTATTGAATGAATCATATTTGAACATTGTAGTCAGTAGCTTGTTGATCTTTACATTGGTAGTTAGTTTTCTATCCTATCCTGGGACACACACATACGGTTTAATAAAAACACATATTGGACTTTAACTTATCGTTGCACTTAAAATAACGTAAAATAAATACGCGTAGCTGTCTTCAATTTAGGTCATCCGCTATGTCTCATCTCCGGTTTTTCCTGCATGCACCGTGTGTGTGAGTGTGTGTAAGCGTGTGTGTGAGTGTGTCAGTTGCAGGAGGAACTGAGCAGACCCGCCCGCTGCAGAAAGCCAACAGGATTAAAACAGCAGCGGCTTTCAAAGTGAAAGATCACTACCACGTACACTGATATTAAAATGTTTACAGGGTTATAGGACGGTCTGAAATGTTTTCCACCGTGTTTTGCTGTATATTTTGTTGGTGAAAGTGAGATGTTCGAGTCACACGCGTCTTGTCTCTATATCAGAAACAAGGAAATGAATTTGGCGACGTATGAGTGACGTCAACCCGTTCTCACTCCCGCTTTGTCATTGGCTCTCAAGAGTCACACACTGATATAAAGTCTGGCACGCGGGACTGCTGGGATTGGTTGAAGCGGCGGTTGTCTGTCAAATTTGCAGAAAAGTTGCGGTGATTGGTCAAAATTGCGGGTTGCGCCAAAGTCGAGGTGATTGGTTGAATTGGCGTGAAATACTGGATGGACTGTTTAAGGGACTGTTGTACCTTTCTTATGCTAATGATCAAAAACTGGTTTGCAAATAAAAAGAATTGTCAAGCTTGGATATTCTAATGCATAATGAGATTCTACAAGATCACCTGGTTCTTTACTACAAGACTTCAAGAGTGAGAAACATTGAAATAAGCACACAGGGCAGGTAAGATAAGACATTGGATTTGAGGAAGAACGGTGGCAAAGATAGAGAGCAGAAGATAAAACACATTAAAGAGAGGAAGTGCTACTCACAAAATCAAATAAATAAAGAGTAGAGTGTTGAGGGTGTCGGCCTCTCTCTGAACCAGCAGGGATTTGGCCTTTTCCGTTACGTTCCAAACCCACGATCCACCTGAACCTGGAAAATGAAAAGTAAACATAGCATGATTATCAATGCTCCCATGTGGGTAGGGTGTAACTTACATATATACAGTACGCATAATATAGACATGACTGCAGAGAGCGAGATGCATAATGAAGTTAGGAGCAAACAGAGAAATTATCCCAATATCATCAAAACCATTATAGTTGGTTGAAAGCTGTCAATATTTTAATATTGCAGTTACAAAGAAGCCCATGATTTCCTTTCTAACACTTTTCCAAAATTATAATTGCACATATCTGCGGTCTATCTGGTATTTAAAACAAGCCATGTTTTATTGCAGGCCCCTAAAGTTCCTAAAATGACAATCAGTTGCCTACCAACAACTTTGATAAATCAACCAACCAAACACAGTCCAGAGTTTAGCTGAGAGCAGGAGTTAGCTGGCAACTAACTGCAGTCTGTAAGCGTGTCTCACCTGATACTGACAGCTCCTCAAAGGATGAGCTGTCACTCTGCTGCCTGTTTAGGTTCCCAAAAGCTTGGACATTCTCATTAGGCACTGCCTCTGAAGAAGGGAGAGAGCAAGGGGAGAAAAGAAATCAACGCTAGCCTGCTATTAGACCTTGGACTTTGCACGTCAACGGGCTAAAACAGACATGAGAGCGAGGGATAACGGCACCAAAACAAACTGACACCAGTTTTTGGTCCAGCTACGCATGGCTGATGTCATATAAGGATTATCATGACCATCAACTTCCCAAAAAGATTCTTGCAGACACTTCAATGCAACATGGGTTACTTAGAAATATTGTTTAGAGTTCTCTATCATCCAAGATGATTTTAAGTAAAAAGGTAACCGTTGTTACATTAACAACTAGGTTTGCCGTTTTGCATGGAAACATAAAGGAAAGACTCTAACCTCTGTGTGGTCCGTGTAGAGGCTGGTCCTGCAAAGATTGGGACTCAGAGCCATCGAATTGGTCGAAACTGTTGTCCAGACTGGACTCGCTGGAGTTCTGTTGAGATACAAGAGCAAGGAGCACCATCACAAACTGGTCTATCCTGTAATCCAGCCATATCCACAACGTTGTACTTGCAAGGAAATTATGGCCTCCTGTAAAATTTTTACTTTTGAGCCCTGTGACAATAACATGTTTAACATATTGAGAAAAGATCTCTTACCTCAAGTTTGCACTTATCGAAGCTGTTCTCAGCGGAGGAGAAGATAGGGCTACTATTTGTGCTGCCATCCTGTAACAGAGACAAATGTTTAGAGTTTCAGATCTATTAAAACTTGTACTTTTGAAAAGTAACTTATCATGAAGTTAGTTCTGGTGAATGGATTTGATAGTCTGCATGCACGCACTTGCCTTTAGTCAAAATATAAATAAATTGTTTAGAGATGCGCAATAAGGTTACAACAGCAGGGTTTCTGCCCTCTTTCCACTGTAAACTAAATGTATTTCCAGAATAAAGATTTTTGTGATATACGGTTTCCTTCAATTTTCTTTTATCACAGTTATCATTGCAGACCTTCTAAATGTCTTAAAACTATTTAACATTTGACCTGAATGACTCACCTCTAGCTGAGGAGATACTGAACGCAGCAGCTGATAACATGATTCTCTGTTCCGCAGTGACACAAAAAGGTACTGAACAATGAGAGGGAATATAAAAAAAAAAATTAGCCATTGATTAGATTACATCTAAAGCTTACATTTGACTTCTCAAGTGTTTCCTAAGATGCCTGTGTGGGGCTGTAGGTGAGAAACTGACCTTGTCTCCTTCTGTGGTGCGAATCGACAAGGCGTTGGGTACTAGTAAAGCTGTGTTCTGCTTCTTCACTATGTGGATACAGGAAACTGGAATAATTACCTGCAAGAGGAGACATCCACAAAGGGAAAAAGGTTAGGAAAAGTGGAATATAATATATTTGTGATGAAGGGGGGCTAATTTAATTGCAAAAGGCCAAGGGAACTGTATCAGGATGCATAGTATCCTGGATTCATGATCGATCGATCAGAGCTGCAGCCCACCTTTGTGTTCTTGAGCAGAACTGAGGAGTAGAAACAGGCATTGGTGTCAGTGATGTACAGTCGACCATGGTAGGGAACTTCCTTCTGCAGGGCACAGATGTATGCTGGGAGAGGCAAGGAAGACAACATCTTTAGTTTTATGTGGTTCATTCATTTTGTCTTTTATTCTTCTGGCATCTTTGTTCTGTACAGCACCTTGTGCAACTGTTGGTTGCAATTTAAAGAGCTTAATTTTGACTAATTCTCCATTTCAATTTTGGTTTGTGTTCCTACCATGTATCAAGTCTTCACTCAGGGAAATTTCTGGAAACAACTTGTGGAATGTCTTGTTGTGCTTTATGAAACTCTAAAAGAGAAAAAAACAATTCAAGCAAAAATCCAGACACTTCAGCAGGGCAGCTTTCACCCAACAACATTATGGTGCACTAAAAGTCCCACCCAGGTCTGTACTTCCACCTGAAGTATGATGATGATACTTCTAATGTTTAAATGAAAAGATGTGGACTTACACTTTGTGAGCCAGTGCCCTCCGTCCTCTCAAAGCCTCTACTGTCATCAAATGTCTGCGACCTGCAGAGAAAAAGAACAACTGTCAATTAGAGCCTGAGCCATATCTGCATCAGCATTTATAATGGCCTATAAAAATAAAAAATACATACTTTAAAAAAATACATTTATTCATCAAAATCATTTATTAGGCCAAATAAATTATTCTGATAAAAGACTTTTTTTGTTACTGTATTTTTGTTCAAAGGACTTTAAGTTTTAATCTTAAGTTTGTACTTTTATACATTTAATTTATCAGAACTTTTATATGTTGTCTTTCCTCAGTTCTGTTGTGACAATACACCTTTTTATCATATGACTTTAGTTAGAACTCATAAATAAACACAAATAACTAATGTTTGGGAAATCGGTTTTGTTACGTGTTTCTAAATTTATTTATTTTAAATAGATATCGACCAATAAATCAGAATTAACGGTCAGGCTCTAATGCCAATTAGAAAAAGAAGTCTGTGGCTTCAGCAGGTTTATGTGATATGTAAGATACAGACAGACTGCATTTTCTTGCTGAATATTTGATGACAAAATAATTTAGTGTAAAAAAAGGACTAGTTCCATATTTGCTTTGTAAATACAGTATGTTTTATCAGACTATGGTGGCAGCGCAGCGGGGGCTGGAAACTGCAACAGCAAAGTAAGGCAGTGTTCACCATTCCCACCTCAGAAATAACAAGTATTTTTAAAAGGCCTTTTTCTCGACTGAACTTTGGTTAGTGTTTATGTTCCTCAATCCCAAATGATGTTGAAAGTGGCTGGGTAATCACATTGTCATGTAGGCAGCAGTTGGGGATGAATATCAGTCTTTATCCCAACACAAATCTAGCTGAAACATTTGAATCATGAGAAGACAGTCAGTGTGTCATGAGTGTGTCACGACTCAACACAAGCTGAGAGTTGGGTCTTGTGATACGTGTCTCCACTCATCCCTGTCATTTGCATTTCAAGACTGAGAAAAAGTATTTTTCCCACATCTGAGAAGACTTCATAAGAGTCCGCGAGGTTTATCACTTACATTTCAGTTTTTACATTTTAAAACAATTTTAAATTGGAAATACGTGTGAAAGCGAGACCTCCTCTTGGCTGAATGTTGGAATCTGAATGTAGATTGGTGTTTTCATAAGTGGTTCATCATGGATCTATGAATACAAAAAGTTTGCCACTCACAGAGAAGTAATAAAGAACATTATTTATCTCCGAGTGCCAGAGTTTTTGGTTTTCTTTGATCTTTGTTGCCGCCGTGCACCCAATTCATATCCAAGATTTTGAGTTCTGAAGACTACTTCATGCATCTGCAAAAATAGCCCTTGTGTGTCCGCTTTTAAAGGATTATATGTAAAGACATCTAAGAGCTTTAACACATTATTTTTTTTTAATCTTTTTTTTTTTTTTTTTGCATTTTGTTTAACTCCCACGCTTTTCCAATCAGTCCTACCTGATGTCTACTTGCCTTGTGATGGTTTTGTGCGGTTCCTGGATGTCGAGCTGGGACGCCTCCATGCTCAGGGCTTTCCTGCTCTTCACCTTCTTAATGCTGCCATTGCTTGAGCTGCTCCTGCTTTTCTTCACTTTGGCTGGCAGCCCACCACCACTGCTCTCTACTGGGTAGCTGCTGGACATTGGGGAACATTTTTTTATTTATTTAGAAACATACAATATATTGTTTTACAATCATTTCCTTGTTTACGTACAATGGGCATGTGGAATTTTTCTAAGAAGACTAACAACAAGGGTATTACAAAACAAACGGCACAATTACACCCACTGATAAAACTTTACTTCTGTGGAAAACAATACTTTCAAAAATACTACATGACTCTATCACAGCCAAAAACATGATCATAGATAATGAAGACCTAAATGATGAGAACATATTAAAGTAAGACAGGAGGAAGACAGTGTAGGAGATAAACACCATCTGAATAAACCTAGATCTATTAGTGTCAAAGATGCCTGTAACAATCTCCTGTACTCTACAGAGTGCCTTCATCTAGCACCAAAGAGCAGTCATTAAAGTAACTTATCATTCCACTTCTACTCAAATGAAACGCCTATGTGATGACTGGAATGATTATTAGCAGACAATGGGCTTATCTTTATGGTGTGTTAGGAAAGATTACACACTTCCAAATCACAAAGTAGTACTGCTACATGTCGCGTCAGAGCTCTGGTTCTGGCTCTCCAGGTGCAGTTCCTGGCTGCTTTACAAGCTCATGCACCAAAACTGACAAGGCAAATGTGCCATTTCAATAAACTGTAAAAACAAACCGGCCTGTAAAAAGAAAGGTTGCAGGATTTACTAGAGCCAATGCACTCTTTAAAAGGCCATGACCTGTCCTTGACCAGGAACAAACAAGCCACAAATCCATAGACAGATTAAAAGAGAGTTGGCTGAAACCTAATGACACAATCTAAAACTGCAAATCATATTAACAATGACGATACAGGACAAATATGAGACTACACAAGACAAACCAACTGTTAGAAGGAAGCCTCCAACTCACGTTATAAAAACAAAACATCTTCAACTACTAAAGACAAACAACGACGACCACCTTACCTGGTCAATTTAAATCGCTTTGATGAACGAAAACTCATATACCCACCGACAGTAGGCATTTCCTTTTCTTAGAATCCAAAATCCAAAATGTTTTGTTATGTCTAAGCTGTGCTTCACACCATCAAAGCTGAGAACTTTTAAAATAAGACACCAAGATAATAAAAAGACCAAAAAAGATTTGGATAGTTCTCTCCGTTTTAAATGTGTGGTCCATAAAAGACTTGTTGCCCTAGTCAAGTCAAGGTTTCCTTTGCCACATCCTGCCAGAAAAGCAAAACCTGGTGCTGTACTGCAGCGTGAATGTGCTTGTATGAGGAAGCAACTTTGTGATGAGAATGGTGTGACACTCTGTAAAGGGTTACGTCAAACTCAGCCACTCCCACACACCCACACACCCACACACACCAACATTTACATTACATGTCATGTCACTGAGCGGACGCTTTAATCCAAAGCGACTTTCAATTACGTACTTTCAACCCTGAAGGTGTAAACTCCAGACAAGCAGTAAGTGCATTATCTTGTTGGTATTTGTTCTGGTGGGGCAAAACACCGGCAGAGACTTTATAAAAAAGCTTGGCGTGTTGTTGAAATATTAAAATACTTGTGAGGTGCTCAGACTGGCCTAATCTAGGAGTGGTATATTATCCGTCTCCCCTCAGGCAATGAAGGAGACGGCAGAACAACACAACACAACACAACCTCAAATCTTCCTTAAACACACTCAGTGTGGTAAGAAGTTCAAAAGAAATCATTTGAAAAAAAGTGACAGACTCTAACAACTGTCAGTGTAATAAAAAAATAGGCTACTTAAGAGTGCATAGGCCGTTGTACTGCCTTAGTCCTGCACATTATTGAAAAAATAAATGAGTTGGGTTGATGAGGAGTTGCTACTATCTTTTATCCCATCAGTTATCCCTGAACAATGTATGTAACGCATCAAATGAGTGAGTGGAGAAGGTCAAAGTGAAAGAGAAAAAGAAAAACAGAGTGGGATGCCAAACCTGTAAGCAGTTGTGACTGTCTGATTACGAAATTGCGACCAGCAACACTTATTTATATCAGTGAAAAAAGAGCTTTTATAAAACATTAAAGAAGTGATTTCCTGCTTGTGTAGTGGGATCTATTTACATTCTTAATAGTCATGAAAGGTTATGCCTGTAAGTTATTAATCATGTTAAGCAAAGTCCTACATTCTAAAATAAATTAAATTATAACTTATAATATATACACGTTACTTGGAATGGGTGGCAGCTAAATGGTGTTTGCAGCTGCTACCGTGGTCCTACTTAACGCCCTGCGTGGCTACTAATTACTTCTAGTCATAGTTCTATTATCTTTATTGTTACCATAACTACCACTGTTCATCATACTTGCTATACCTATTATGAATCATATTTCTCTATATCTGTATCAGTGTCTCTGTGTCCGAAGGGGCAGGGGCAGATGGCCTACCACCAGGAGTCAGGGTCTGTCCGAGGTTTCTGCCCGTCTTCCTTGTCACTGTCCCACCAAATGTTTGCTCTTAGTATGAAATTGTTGTTTCTTTGTAAATTGCTATCTGTAAAGTGTTATGATTTGACACTCTAAATACAATTGAATGAAATATAAAATAGCAATGCAATACTAAATCAGCTTAGTAAACTTTGGAGCAGGTAAGCTACTATGGCTGGTGTTTAGATAAAGCCAACACACCGTGAGAACTTTTTTATTGCTCACTGGCAGGGCAATATAGGCAGTATTTAAAGACTATTTACCGTTTGAATTTCTCAACAACTTCCTCTCTTTACTCAGGACTAACTTTAACCATTAACAGGGTAATTTTGAAGCGGCTTCCTGTAACACTTCTCGGTTCTTTCAGATGGATGTGCTTTATATTTAAGAAGCACTCAGCTTTAGGTTAAGGGTGGCAATTCTTCTACATATCCTGGAATTTTAACTGAATTTCTTGGTAATATTGTCACAGTAAACTCCCTGCACTACTCTGACGACCCTCAGACTGGGATTATCTGTACCCTCATAACCATGCAGTTTGTGTCAAAACACACAGACAGTCTGGCAGTCAGCCAATCAATAATACTGTGCGTGTTTATTGCAAATGTTCCGAGAAACACTGTCATATAGAATATAATGATCTAAGATCCAAAAGTGAAACAAAAGGAAAGACCGCCTATTATTACTAGGCTGAACACTTTTAACCTATAAAAGTGTTCAAGGCCACAGCCATTAAGGGTGAACAGGTGCGTGACAATAACCAGTGTAATCACCCAAAGGTTAAAGCATCGAGAAAAACGTTTTACAAAATTAACTATGAACTATTTACAAGGTTTGAGGCAGCCTGCCTCAATTGGGTGTGTTCCGGGCAGTCAGAGGCCTTGACCTCTGACCTACTGGTTGGAACACATACCACCTAGCCTGACACAATCAACATTAGGCATAGCTGTAGCGCCATGCCTGACATTTCAAAGCAGCCATAGGCACATCATATTCTCTGCAGGAGCGGATTAACATGGACATGCATGAATAATAGAGACACATTTATCTATACTTGCTTCAGAGTGGTGGTGGGGGTGCGAGGGTGGGGGTGTGGGGGGCTATAGAACAGCAACCTTACATGAAACATGTTCAATAAAATAGAAAAATACTGACAAAAAATCCATTTCTTGATCTACATTTGTTCTGGTATCGTCTTAGAGACCAGAAAAATCCCTTCATCACAGAGGCAAACTGGATGTTGATCACAATTTTTTAGTACTGATATTAGACTGATAACCACATGATAGAAGTCCAACAAAACTATTTTTACAAAGTTTTCCCAGAGTGGGAATACAAACATGTAATCAGCCTTTGGTTAAGTGTTCTCCACATTTTAAAACAAATTAGAAAACTACATTTCTTCAATGTTTCTTAAGTTCGCCCTTCCTCATCTGAGACGGGTTGAGAGGTACAGGCTGAGATCAGAAATTGGATATGCGTGCTCGCCTTACCTCTCCAGATCCTCAGAGCAATGAGCGTCGGCCACAGCCCCCTGTTGGTTCAGCAAGCCTTTCTCTCTCTCCATAACCAACCAACGTCTCCCTCCACGTTTTCCACAATCTCTAAAAGCTTGTAGCCACCACTGGTCCAGGCAGCCCAATGAGTATGGCAGCTGTATCTTTTGCACTTAGACCCTGAGCACTGAGCCAAAACATAAGAGTGTAAAGGTCTGTTTTACTGCACATTTTAAAACACTAAAGAGCACAACATGAAGATAGTGCCTGAAACTCACAGCAGGAACGTAAAAAGGAAAGAGGGTGTGAAAACTAAAAGATTGGTCAGGGTTCAAGCCTGAAATGTCCTCCCAAGCTTTGTCCTTTCAGAGTCCTTTCTCAGTTTAGATGTAATGGAAATCAGCGACAACAGGGGGTAGACGGTGGCAATGTGGGGGTGAGAAAAACAGTGCTAGGTTATTCTTAGTTCAGAAGGCCAATCAACAAAATTCAACAGCCTGTTTTCAATGACAACAAGAAGATGGCTTTAAAAGCTGCCAGTGCAATGTGCATGACAATGGCTAGCACACACTCTTTGTGGATGATGTAAATGGAGCCATCACACACAAGAATATTTGTGTTTGACTGGAGGGGCATTGGTAGAAAAGCAAAGTACAATTTATAATGAAAAGCAGCAGATCAACACTGTACACTATGTACTGTAAATGTAACTGAGCCCTGTCTCATTCACAAACCTCAGCTGAGTGCTGCAGTTCAACAGGCCGTTTCTATAGCTATTAAATCACTATTCAGGAAACTCAAGATAACGTCCAACTGCACTCTAGACATCAGTCCAAATTTAGCAACTAAACATTACCCTTTACCTCTCCTGTCTCACCAACACCTGCCATTTTTCACTATACAACTCATCGTCAAGCTACAGGATGAACACGGTTAAACATACATTTAGCCATAATCAAAATGGCACAAGTATGTTCCTCGCTCCAGCCGTGGGACTATTTACCGGTGTGTGTGTATGTGTATGTGTGTGTGTATATGTATATAAATATATAAGTTTAATGGGCCATTTTTCTATCCTTGCCCAGAAATTACTGTTTCTATTCAATGATTTCAGCTCTTTAATATTTAAAAAATAAATCACCATTAAGTTATTAGGCTTCATCTACACTGGATTTATAAAATTATGTTTAAATTCACTGGAAACTAGTTTGGACTGACATGGCAACTGATTTCTCCAGCACAGGACATCCAGCTGACACAATAACTCTTCTGGGTATAGAATTATGATGCTTTTACTTGCTGTCCCAAGATGGGAAATATGATCCCAGGAGTCCTGCTGCAGACATCAGCTCTTTACTGCTAGTGCCATTTATACAAAATTGCTTCCGTATATGCCTATGTCAAAGTTTTCCAACAAGCAAGATTACTTCTCCAACAACATGAGCCCCAGGGGTAAATGTGAGGGTGACATAAGTTTTACATCCATGTTATCTCCATGAGATCAGAGAATTTGCAAAACCAGATAGTGTGAGAGCACCATCTTCTGGAGAGCAGTGGACCATTTTTGTCTTGTCATGAACGGCCGATTCCTCATCATCCAATCAAAACCATTATATTCCAAAAAAGCAGCTGTATTGAGCCCAAAGCAGCTTCATTGGGCCCAATGGGATGATTAATATGTTTAATGTTTTTGCTACCACGCACACATACCTCAGAGTCCTACTCTGTGATAATCTGGTTTAGTTTTCTGTTGTTATTTAACCTACTTTAAAAATCTGAAACTTACAAATAATTGCCAAAATTAAAGACAACCCAAAATATTATTCTGGGTTGGACTGAAAGGGATTCTGTGTATGTATGTATACATACATGCACAGACATGTGCATGTGTGTGAGCTTCAATAGAGCAGTCAGGAAGGGTTGAGAAGCGAGCCAGTGGTCATGGCAAAATAACATGCCTTCTGTGGCGCCTGGCCAGACCTCAGGCTGCTGAAAAACTGCCTGTGCATGTGTGCCAAATGGAATAGAGCGAGTCTGTGTACATGTGTTACAAAACAACTGTGTGTGAGTGGGAAGTCATGCGGCCTTGTGCATGCAGCATCACCCGCCACTTCCTCCGTGCTAAATGGACACAGAGAGGCTCTTTCTTCAAGGCAACTCTAGAGTACTTTCAGCTACCAGGCATTTGAGACGGGGGGGCGGGGCGGATTTAAACTACTGAAGAATGTTGTTGGTCTCAATTTCTCAAAGCAGCAGGTTGTCCAGGTAAATAATCATATCCAAAACTATTAAGCAACAGAAACCTAGAGTGAAACTTTTTTTTTTTTTTTTTTTTTTTTTTTTTAGAAGAGTGGATTGCATTTTTCTATATTTGGCTGTTTTACCCACAGATACTCCAACCTTCAATGAGCAGCTTACCTTGACACAGTGATGCCCAGGATGTATTCCTACTTCCCAAAAGACTGGGAATCTTGGAAGCAAGGTACTGTTTAAAAAAACAGAACACCTAGCTTTGAGATAAACTTGCATGTCTGAAATGAGTGTGGCCCATGGCAACTTGGCTAATTTAGGTGGAATTTACCAGGCTACTGTAAGTACCAAAAGTTGAAACAGCTAACAAGAATATAGCCTTATTCTTGGCTCTGTGACAAGTGGTGTGGTCATTAGGACTTTCCTGACAGAGGCAACACACAACTTCAACTGTGACCAGCTGGTTAGTATGCAACCCCTCATTGAACGATTAACAGTCCTGTAGATGTGGTTTTCATCCTCTAACTTGGGGGTTTCCTCTACGCCTGCAGCTCATCTCATAATTTAGACCTACACAGTATTTGCTGCCCACAGCGGCCAGGAAGCTCTGTCCTGGAAGCATCTTCCTGGAGCCAAAAGAACGCCTGCAAAGCAGCCCCACCCAGCCTATTCCAGGCCCCTCCATCTAAACAAGCTTTGCAGCAATATTCTTCCCTATTGAAACAAGGCCATTCATATTTTGTCATTTTGTGTGTTGCAAACCTGTATGCAACAACCTACAATGAACTGGCAAGAAGGTGTTTAGTGTTAAAGCATTTGATGTACTCAGTTTCTACCTTCAACTACTTGGCTACTCCCGTTTAACTTAACATTTTTTGCTGCCATTTTCACCTTCATAAAAAGAGGATTAAAGAACAAACTGACAGGAACATTGAGTGGAATAAATGACTATAGATGGATACTGCATTTCTATGGTAAAATATTTGGCTCACTGAAGCCAAGTCTATATCCATGATGTTCCACTTCCGTGAGTGCTCCGTTGCCCCTGGAAAATCAGCTGGATTTCACTCATTTAGACTGGATATCTGTTGCCTTGGGCTTCCTTTGTGTTGGCATTTTAAACTCAGGTCGATTTATGAGGATTTATGATTAACTTTTTTTCACAGATCTCAGCAGCGTAAATCCAGACAGGTAGCTATACTATCAATCCAATCCGAGTTTTCTGTTGTACGACTAAAACAACTTTTTAACATACACATGTTCCACCAAAACAAGTTCCTTCAAGCCTATTTTGAAGCAGCGACGCAACTTTTCTCCTGTGCTTAGCACTGCCTCAGACAATTATGATTGGTTTAAAGAAATGCCCATAAAGCAGAAAATGTTTTCTCCCATCCCCAAGTGCTACGTGGAGTAGCCCGACTCTCCTCCAGTGGCTTTGGGGGAGAGTTGGGCAAAGCGAGACTAACTGAGGCCTGAAATAACAGATTTACATTTGTGTTTGTGTTTTGGAAACAGATAATCATCACACATACCATTCTGCAGACATATCATAGCTATGCTGATAAGCAGCATAAGCAGCAGGCCACGACTGAAATGGCTATCTATGGGGAGGAAAGTGAAAGGCCAAGCTCAGAGGGTGAGGTGTACTAACAGTGAGAATTTGCACAACACTGGGTAACACTTTTTTTCTGAAAAAAAAAAAAAAAAAGACTTGTTAGTCTCATGTGTCACAAGTGTATGTCCCTGGGGATGACCCAATATGTGTGAGTGAGAGTGTATGAGTGAATGTGGTCATGCACGAATGTGCCTCTGCCAGGCTGGTCTGCTGTGAATCTCAATAGGGCTGGATCATCCAAGATAGAAGGACAAACAAATGATGCCAATCACACCCATATACATACTGAGCAGGAGGCACAGGCAAAAGAACCAATCTGGACTAGCATCTCTTTATGGCACTCAACCATGTGCAATGCTGTTTATTTACACAGCCTAGGTTAGCCAGCTACGAGACACTAACAACACATGCATAACACCACTTTACAGTGCTAATGTGGGCCAATCATTGTGTTCTTGGATATGGCCCAATGAGAAAGGACAAAAATGAAACCCCTTGCATTGTGTCTGTACACACACTTAGCATTTTATTTGGTGTTATCCAAGGGTGTCTTTAAGCATGATATATTAACGATGGTCAGTTGTTTAGGTCACAAACAGTTCAAACTAATGTAAATTAGGCCAACAACGTAGCCTAACAGTGCAGTATCTCCATTTAACGCTATGCTAATACAACGTTAACGTCACATTAACTATTGCAAGTTGTATAGGTAGGCTACTTGCAACAGCCACCATCTACAACTACCAAGTGTATTTTAACTCAGAAACCCACCATTACTGTTTGTTTAAATGTTAATGTTTAATACCAATGCCAATGAGTGTAACTATTTGTAACGTTAGCAAAATAATTTATATACCAACACATAATCAGCCAGGCGTGTTGCTAACCTGCTAGCATTACCTAACGTTACTCATTGACTGAAAGACGCATTCTCCCCTTACGTGGCTAGTTAGCTAGGTTTCAGTTCAAATCAATTCTACAAACAAATTTCCTGTTGTGTGTTAGCTCAATAGCACCATAACATGTGATAAAAAATACCTAATCTTATCAGACAGGTTGTCATCATCAAATAAATGCTAACGTTAACCGTTAGCACCACCCTGTTGACGTTAGTTACCGTTAGATAGCGTTTCAGGTCGCCACATTCCCTCCGCTTACCTTTCTTTCATGAAATGCTTGATTCTGACGATGGCCTTCTCGTCAATCTTCCTGAGGAAAGTTTTCAACCTTTCTCTCTTGTTTTCAAGCATTCTTTCCTCAGCCAGTGGTCGACGTTCCACGCCAGCCTCCACCGTTCTCGTTTGGATTCTGCTACTTCTTTTTTTTACCCTCACTCCATCCACGGCTGATTATGATAATGAGCCTATATCGGACCAAGTCGGCTGACCAATCAGCGTCGGTTATGACTTGTGAAAAAACAGTCATGTCAGCCCGGTTTTCCAATCAGAATAGGGTGGATGACTTTTACCGACCGCCCATTACCTTATATGGTAGTCGGGTTGTCTCCTTCTTGAGACCTATCTAAGGCCTGTGTTATAATTGTGCTGGTGGTCTGGTCCTTTAAATAAACGATTTGCATGGGGTTCTAACAAATCACGTTTAAACCACTTGGGGAATACACCTTGTGATTTAACAATAATGTTTATCATTACACTATGTTAAATCTTAAAGACAATTACTACACCAGGGTGGAGCTGTTTTATATTATTACAATAACATTAACAATAGTGACAGACTATAGCACAAATGTTGTATGAATAAAGTATACTGCTGTTGTCAGTTATTTTTGAAATTAAAAAAATTACATTGATGTTTTTTTGTATTCCTCTGAAAAGCACAGAACTGAGAAGTAAAAGCTGGCAGCAGCCATAAAGTTCAAAAGTGAAATGGCTCTTATCTCATGAATTATAATGAGCCAGGAATCAAATCAGCATTTATCCCTGTTCTTATGGAGGGAAGTGGAGGCTAGTGACTCAGAAGGCTAATCAATTGCTCAGTTGGTGCCTTTTATTCTAATGCCACAGCAGGAAACACTTACTTTTGGCCCAGCATTGTGCGTGCAGCCAATGAAGGGCAAAGTTGCTAACTTTCCTCTTACTGGAGAAAAGGTGGCAACAAATGGCACAGTCTTACACTTCCTGTACAATGACCCGACAAAAGCCATAAGGCCAAAGTTACAGTAAATCATCAGCTAAGTCACATTGTAGTCACACTCGATGACTGCATGTTACTTGTGACTACCTTGTGTGTTACCAAAAAAATGGAGTATGCTCCAGAGGGATGGTGCATTAGGACCTGCGACAATCTTTTTTATTGTGTTATAAGACTGGGTTTGTGTTTGCTGTTACAACAATTATTTAAAGTGTCCTTGAACAAGTTGTGTGAAGGTTTTCTCTAACTGACCCTGAACTTTGACCTCCATGTACAGTGGCTCCACTAATGAAAAATACAAAATATAGGTCATGGCCGGAGGAGAAGGATGTTCTGTTTTTGCATTTGTTATTGCTGAAATTAAATTGAAAACTTACAAGTTCTTATATTATTAAGTTTTACAGCCCTGGCTATCAAGTTCCTCCAATGTTGACTGAATGTTCATGTTTTTTAACGTAACATTTTAGGAATGGCATTCCTAGGGAGAGTGACTATATTAGTCAATTTCAATAATTGTCCCAGAATTCCTTTTGATTTATGTCACATTATGACAAATCAATGTGTCTGTTTCAAATCACAGTTCACTCTGAATACAGCACAGCAGTAAGAAGTATTTTACCATTCCATTGGAGACCTTGATCATATATGAAAAGAAAACCAATCATTACTAGGTGGCCGTTTAGAGAAATTCAAAGTCTTTTTTCTGACCAGGCAGCTGAGGGACCAACACGCCACAAGAAACAGAAGAGGCAGTGTATTGACACATGCAGTAAACACACCACCCACCAACTCTCGTAATCTAGCCCACACCAGCCTACTCACGGTCCCCCCTCCTTTCTCCCCTGCCAAGAAACAAATCAGATAGATAGGAGGAAATCACGCTTCATACGGAAGTATGTGATGCAATAAGGGGGTGTACATGCAACATGGGCAACAAAGGGCCTTTATGTGTTGCTCCATCATGTGAAAGCTGGATGGACAGTTGGGGAACTACGCAAGTAGCACTCACAAAAACACCAGCATCACGGTGTGTCAATTTGTTCAAGGTAATTTGTTTGGGAAAATGTATGCACAATATCACAACCTTGAGTCCCTTTCACGTTGAAAGGCACTGTGTGTCAGTAAGATGTGAAATTGGTGTAAAATCCACATTCAGCACAGTAGACCATCACTGATGAATGAAAACAAGTGTCAAAAACCTTTAACAAATAAGAAAACAGAATAAAAGATTTTTTTTAATTTATCACTGTGGATGCCATTAGTCCTGTAAGACCACACATTTAACTAATATTAACTGTCTGAGTCATGAAGCCTGATGTAGTCAATATTTGTAAATGACACACCATTTGTTCGGAGCCAATGAGCTCAGAGTCAGAAAGGCGTATTTCAAATTTGCTTTTGCAAACAGTAGAAATATTAGTGCAGCTTTCATTTACTTGCTCATATAATTTTCTTTTATGACACATTACAACTGCTGAGAAAGGAAGCTTTGACTGGCTGCTGTTATGAATCTTGCAGGTTTCATTGTTGTTTGCATGTAAAGTTGTTGAGCTCTTAATATAAAGACTTTATCTCGCACTTATCTACAAAATTTGCATACAAAGCATCAGAGGCTGCCTGCAAATTAGGAGAAAAGAATTAAATGAAGTTCCTCTCCTGTTCAGCAAATGTGACTGCAACTTCTAACAAAATATTTTTCCTGCCAGTTGCGCATCTGGGAAACCAGGCATCTGACAGGTCATCAGCATGGATGTCTCTGCAAGAAGAGAAAGTGAAACGTCTTTTGCTTAGGACTGCCTTTTATCTATTGCAAAAAAAAGGGTTTTGTCAGTGAGATCCTCATTATCAGCTGCTGGTGTAAACACTCTGTCCTTGGGAGGCTGAAAACACCTTGGCCTGGAAAAGCGAGGCTATGACGCACAGGCAGCTGCAGCTATGCTCATTACAGCCCAGGTGTGTGGGAATGCTTGTGAAGCAATAAAAAAAGTAAATCACTCTACCATCACAGTACAATGATGGAATACAAATGTTTGCTCAAATAAACTACTATATGCGCTTCTCAAAATTTAGTTGATACATACCACACATCCTAAAAAAAATGTTGTCTGAAGGGATCACAATCCTACAAATTCCCCATCTTGTGGGATTTTCAGACGTGATAGAGAGAAAGATAGCTTTTGGTGTCCTAGCATGACAGCATTCTTGGTATGCATCACATGGGGAAAAAATGTCACAAATACAATTGTTAAGGTAAAAAGACCATCATGGCAGAACAAAATAGGACATGTTAATCGTGTTTTTTTAGTCTTTGGGTGTTTATCCACTATTCAGAAGAACAACATCTTTCAGTAATTGTCTGTCAAGCTTCAAGTTGGAAATCCCCTTATCAAGCCATTTAAGTCTTTTATCTGTTTCAACAGGAGTAAGGAGTAAACGGTGAGGAGTAAACCTCTTTAAATGGGCGCCAGCTCTTCCATCTTAGCTGTCTGGGCGCCCGCCTGCTACCTTTGAAATGTATTTATGTATTTTATTGTACTGTATTGTATATTGTGTTGTGTTGGGTTGTACAGTGGTGTTGATGATGTTAGGTCATTCCTAATGACCTGCCAAGGGGTGACAGATAAAAACTAGTCCATTAGCTACCTCTGTCACATTTACATTAAGGTGAAAACAGAAATGTTGATAAATGTGCACCGTCCCATCACTTTTTTAAATTAGCATCTTTTATACATTCATATTATTGTTTTTAAGAGCTCATTAATAAATATATTGTATTTTTCATTATTTTTTTAAGAGCAATCATATGTACACACATTTTGGTAAAGTAAGGTTTAAAATTGTTATTTTAAATCCTAGAATCAGTTAATTGAAAATCTGCTTAGTGGCGGTAACTGTCGTCTTCTGTACCTATGGTCTGTCTGTGGAGTCAAAAAGGTTAGTGCATCACCAGGGATTCACCCCGGCAACAGGCAAATTCATTCAATGAGGCCAATGAAGGGCGGAGCACCTTACTCCCTAACCTAATAATATCATCTTACCTGTAACACTGCGACATTGTCTACGGCCATCTATGAGCCGCCGACTTTGGAAATCATTCACTGTGTGGTAATACACTGGGGATTTTCACACTTCAATAGGGATGTTCACATATTCAGAGTGATGTCTGTCTGGCACCCAGACTGATCAGGGGGATTAGAGTCTTGACCGTGTCATGTGTATAAAAAAACCTAACCTGATGTGTTTTGTTTGTGATCTTCATGCGTGAGCTGCCAGAGGCTCAGGTGTAACACACACAGTCCTTAACTCAAAGGGTGTTGGGTTTCTACCCAGCAGGGTCTGGCTGGCCTCTTCCAGCTAGTGTTACCAGGCTACTCTCATCACTAATTCATCTGCGCTCTTCACCCCAAAGCTCTGGGTGGCTACTTGTTGGTTGTTTGGCTAAGCGGGAAGAAGGACAGAGTTTCTCACTTTGCCAGAGCAGTGCATCACCAAGGAACCCAGAGCAGGCCCTTACCTGAGCTGGGGCCCGATACAGAACGGGGAGGCTTTGTGCCCGCAGGACAAGGCAGCAGGGGCTGAGGCCATGGAGGAGCAAAAGGCCCAGAACCAGAGCCAGAATCAGGGGAGTGTGGAGCCTACAGCGCCTCCGCTTCCTCCACCTTCACCACCACTATCAGAGCCACTAGAATACCCGAGACCTAAGCTCATCTTCCACACCCAGCTGGCTCATGGGAGTCCCACAGGCCGTATCCATGGATTCACCAATGTTAAGGAGCTGTACGCCAAGATTGCTGAAGTGTTCAACATCTCGCCCTCAGAGGTACAGAACAAACCAAGCTATGCATGTAAACATGATCAGGCCAATTAGTGGGATTTCTAGTTTTGTGAGAAATGACAGTTTTGTGAGAAATGACACACTGTTATGATACACTTTTTTTCAAGATGATAAAATTGTGTCATTCCTTTCTGGTGTTTATGGTCTTGCAGGCAAGTTGCAAATAGGTATTAGGTTTCCTTTCTAGGCTATTTTCCATGATGCACTATTGAAGATCTTTTGGTCTCACTACTGTCTGCCAGAATTTGGTCTTGTCTGCACCTTGACCAGAATCAATAATGGAAACAAAAAAACAGATAGTATTATGTGTAACACATACAACACAACAAGATAGGCCTATAGTAAGGGATGTGACTTTAGAGCAAAATGCTTTTCTATTAAAGTTATTCAAACTACAAATTTAGGGATAAGATATAGGTGTTCAGTTATATTAATGCAAATATTGTCAAAATGTCAACCTATTTTTAACAATTACAGGGTATTACGGTAGTTCTTTTTCCTGATTAATTGGATGTAATCTGAGAGATGATTATGCATATAAAAACGTAAAAACTGCCTTTCCAAGGGGCACTCCAGTGATTAAGTGTAGAAGCAGCAGAGGCAGAGGTGGTCCCTACAGGGTGAAACTCCAAAAACACTTGGTCTTACAGTTCCCACAATGCAAATTTTAACTTTTAACAAACTTTTAATTGGACCCTACTTGCCTTGTGAATGCCTGCATCTTTCAAACTCAGTTTAAAACACAGGTTTTCTTTCATGTTGTTGTGGCGTCCAAGCCCATTCAAGACAATCCCCTGACAACGGAGCAAGGTTTTTTTTCTTGGACTTGACAAAGCTTCTCCACAGCCACATAAGACATTGAAAACAACTGTTCTCACAGTCTGACTAGTACTCCACATTACTAGTATGCTGATCTTTTTTGTGTAAAAATGGAGTTCCCTTTTAAAACACTCCAAGAAGCAGCACTACCCTAAATATCCAAATACTGTGTTGAGTGAAGTTGTAACAAGTTGCTGAACTGTCTGTCTGTGTTTTAGAGACATTGAATAGTAAATGAAAGGGAAATCGTATTTCCAAAATAGTTATACAACATTGTAGGACTAAACAGTTAATTCAAAGCACTGCATGGGGATTAAAGGTGTGGTTTGCAGTCAGGTTACAACAGGCGGCTGCTCACAAGGTCAGAATCCTTGAGAAGGAGTCTAATATCTAAACCTTTAGTAGGTCGGGGCTGGCCAAACCATGCAGGCAGCCTGATACTGCTCTCAATGCTAAACACAATCAAAGGCCACAGGCAGATGTCACAGAAAGACTTATCAATGACTAGACTTCGTTTTTGTATTTTATACTGGTATTTAGATGGCATTTATCCAGACAAGCTGAAAATAGATGCAACAGTAGAGTGATCAAAGAGTGTGTAGGATGAAACTGAGAGTTGAGGAAAGACTAGCAGGGCTTTATGTGTAAACAACCGATTTTCTGTCTTGTGCGTGTGCACGTTAGTCTGTAGAAATTGGTTTACTCAACTAAGTTGAGGGTGTTTATGCAGTTCAACATTAAACTACAAGGATAAACAGTAAAAATAGTGTAATCTTATAAAAAAAATACTGAATAAGGATGATGGTGGCGGAATGCTGCTCTTCTGTATGGTTCGCCAGTATTTTATGGCAACAGAGCAATTAACATTCGACTAATCTAATACTTATCAGTGTTATGAAGGCCACCATGCATGAAGGCTTTTCTGTCAATGTACCTTTTAGATATCTATGACTGGAGATTAAAGGATATGTGCATACCATTAGCCAACCTTGATGATCTTACAAGGCAACTGCCAACCGTGATTGTGCAAAGGGATCCTGTTTATTTGCCGGTTGTGTGCAGTCTGCCTGTGTGGAGTTTGCATGTAGTAACTCTCCAATGCATTCTCAGAAGCGGGTTGAGGTCGTATGAAACCCTCTGCATAACAATTTGCGTGATGTGTTACCTGATCTATCAGACACTCTTGTCCAAATTTAATTAGACACTCTAAAGTCCTGTGAATGTGTGTGTCTTCTCATATGTAAGCCATGTGGTAGCCTGGCAGCCTGTCCAGGGTTAACAGTGCCAAGTGCATGCTGGGATAACTCCAGTGGTCCTGAAAGAATAAACAGTTAAAATAACGCTTGGATAGATCACCATTAATCGTAATCAATGCATTGCTGGAGCCTTACAAAGTAATGCATAATAATAAATACTAAAACTTAACCTTTTAAAGCTCGAGACGTTTAAGTTGTTGTCATATGTGGCTTTGTTTGTATCTAACGCAGAAGACTAGAATGATTATTAAATGATTAATAACATTAATGACACATCTTTATTCGTAATTTTTTGTTTAATCAAGACATTAATAAGTCTTTTACCAATTATTGAATGGTTTTGTCTGACATTATTCAAATATTAGTTGTTATACAACCTGTATTTCTGCATGACCTTGAACTGCAGTCAGAATTCAAGATACAAGATTTCCTATGAGAAATAGCAGAGAACTAGATGGTGATAGCGAGAGCAGTTCCCTTGACCTCAACAGGACTGAACAGCAGCCGCATAAAGTTACAGCAGAGCCAGATGCCACAGAAAACCTTGGACTGTAAGCAGACTGTTTCACTTGCCAATAGAACTACTATGAGCATTATCTAGCAGGAACTGCTCCAAGTGAGATAAAAGCTGAGTTTGGCTATCTTGAATTTCCGTCATGGATTATAAAGTCAAAGTTGAATTTCCACCCCAGGCGCCTCAGAATATCAAACAAACAGACAAAAACGATTTAGTGAGAATTTGTAAAAAACTAAAGTTATTTCAAGAACAAAACTTGTTTGCTCCAATAGATGGTGTAATCCTGTGAGTTAGTTACATTGATGACTTCTAGATGTTCTGGAAAAAAAGCATTTACAGTATCTTAAGTCTACAGTATATCACTAACAGCCACTTATCATTTTTTGTCAATAATACAGCAAAAAATCTTTAAAAACAAGCATGATTTGCCCTCAAGCAAACAGAAACATGTTCAATCAAACAGTATTTACTGTGATTGACTCAAACATTGATCTTAAAATATAGAGAGGCACAACATGACTCATACAAAATGGCCACAATAGCTAAATCAAAGTATTGACTCTACTGCCCTCTGCTGCTTAATCTATATTCAGCACAGCTAAAGGTATTCTGAAGGAGAAAAAAAGGAAGCAAAAAACACCAAGGAATGCCAAAGAAACTATACAGAAACTAAACTATCACACGTATTGTAAATAGGTAAGGAATTATTGTTTTCCAAAACCTAGTTTTTTTTAAACAAATTTTCTAGGGAGGACTAATCCACACTACTATTGATCCACACTACTACATGCACTTGTTTTAACCAAAAGCAAATTAAAGTTGTAGATGGTCTTGGGTGTAA
>NC_048415.1:10173108-10315654 GCF_013103735.1 Etheostoma cragini | reverse complement strand
ACACTGTATGCACATACATATAACGTACCAAAGAGTAACTACAACTTCAATTTCAAATACTTAGGGGCCCCTTTAAAATGGTAAACGTAAAGTTATTACACTATTATGTTTCTAAATGGGAAACTTAGTGGAGTGTTAATCTTGTTTACTACAGAGTGTGGACATCATATCATAAACAGTTTAATCTCAATAAAATATAATGTGTAGTAAGTTATTAACAGAAACAACTTAAATTTTGGTCTGTTTCCTCAAATTAGATCCTGTTCTGCACCCTCAACTCTCATAAAGTGGACATGCAGAAGCTACTGGGTGGCCAGATCGGACTGGAAGACTTCATCTTTGCTCACGTCAGAGGGGAGACCAAAGAGGTTGAGGTGACGAAGACGGAAGACGCATTGGGCCTTACTATCACAGACAATGGAGCTGGATATGCTTTCATCAAGGTAAACAAGTGGCAGAGTCTGGGCACTGTCATCTCAATTTGTAGAAGGCTGCAAACTGGGAATCTCACCACATTTAAAACACTTCAATATGCTTCTTTCAGAGGATAAAGGAAGGCAGCACCATAGACCAGCTGAAGTCAGTATGTGTTGGTGACCACATTGAGGCCATCAACGACCAGAGCATTGTAGGCTGTCGACACTACGAGGTGGCAAAGATGCTAAAAGAGCAACCAAGAGGCATTCCCTTCACTCTCCGCCTGGTGGGGCCCAAGAAGGCCTTTGGTGAGTGGAAAATGTTTCTCGATTACTGGACTTCACTGTCATGTGCAGAACCAATGAAGATTGGAAGTTCTACACATGCAATCCTCAATCAGTCAGAAATAGTAGTTAAAAGAAAACATGTTGTCATTTGCAGATGGGGTTCACCTTGTAGTACGTTTCTTCAAAGAAAAAATTACAATGGCTTAATTTTTTTTAGCCTACATATAACAAATACTCTAATGAGAAGGCACTGCTATCCCTCTACGCAGTGTAAGTTGACACTGGGTCTGTGCACAGCTAACATTAACACTTAATAGTGTTTGCACACATCTGACTGTGTAATCACTCGCATTCCACGATATAAATCCAATCTTGATTAGTAATGGGATAAAAAGGTTCAGTACCAACAGCAGAGTTTTTTTGCCAGGAAGTGAAAACACTAAAGTAAAACGCATAAAAAATAAACATTACTATTATTGCCATCCTAAGATCTAACACAGTGTGTTGGCCATGATTATTAAAACTGACATTAAAAAGCATCAGCGCCAAAAGCTGCACCAAAGGTATGTGTCTTATAATAGTACTGTCCATGCAAGGTGTAGCACCAACAGCTGATTTATCCTTATAAGGCCACACTCTATTGTCCACAGACTTTGTTGTCCACAGTTGGTCCAAGTGGTTGATGGATTTTAGCCTTATCCGGTACTTTTCCATATCTCATCAGCCAAACAGGAAGAGGAGATAGGTAAATTTAAGAAATTACTGGCTATCTGCCAATGAGCCGGGAAAACAGAACAGAACAGCTACGAAGAATCTAGTGTGACAGTTTTGAGTTTTGAATATATTATCTTTGAAAAACTCTTAGCAAAACATTGAAACTAAATAAATTCCTTTAGTTGGCAGTTCTTGTTTGCAGGTACTAAAGGTGCTTTTATTGTCACATACGCATACATGTTACAAAAGTCATTCTCTGCTTTTAACCCATCCCTCAAGGGAGCAGTGGGCAGCCATTAACCGTGCCCAGATCTGAGCCTGCCCCTGATCAAGGGCTTACTTAATGGGCACTTGAAGAGGCTTGATCAAGGGCACTGACTGGAGAACCCAGTACATGTTTTTTGAAGGTGGGGGAAAGTGGAGCACCCGCAGGAAACCCACGCAAACATGGGGAGAACATACAAACTCTACACAGAAAGGCCAGCCACAGTGCTAACCATTGGGCTACAGACTGAGTCTTTAATATTACAGAGAAATGGAAGTACTTTGTTAATTGTTTTTGTGAAATAATAAATGTACAGTGCCTGTTAATCACATAGTCAATTACAGAAATAGGTTTTTAATGTTAATCATGTACCAAGACAAAATTGAAAAGGCTTGAGGTATTTTTTCATCAGCCAGAGGAGAAAACAATGCCCTTTAAAAAGTAGATAATGTACAATAATGAATTTAAAGTTTTTTTTCTTAGTTACAATTCACCTTCAGGCACAAGACTAGCAAAACAGGAAATGAAGAATACCAAGCAAATCTCTCAAGAATTGAAACACAAACACACACTGACTGGCTGCCAAATCTGCATATGATGGATTAGATTTCATGTGTAAAATGATTTATTACGCTAATTACAATCCTTAACGTAACAGTCGTATGTAAATATCAGAAATATTAGAGAGAGAATACATAGTGCGCAGAGTGAGTGTGTTTCACATGGGCATTTCAAGATTGAAGAGAACCTTTTTAGTCATTGTCTGCAACAATTTAAATGCAGTTTTAATATAATTATTTACTTAATCAATTAAATGAATAAAGATTATACCCTGTTCCTTCTCAGTTTTTAAGGTCACACAAATTAAATTACAGAAGGAAAAAACATATTTGCTTTCTGAATATCCGTCACACACACTTTTTAGAATCATATAGACCCTTGACACACATTTGGTAGATTCCCTCCAGTGAACAGATGTGCATTTGTTTTTAACTCAGACTCTGTGGTATGTGTTATAACTAGCAAGCAACGTAATTGGTAACAAAAACAAAGTTATTAAGGTTTTCAGTTAGGTAACAGGGTACACATTCACTCTATAAATACTATTGCTTTACTGTAACTTTGGAGACATCCTAATAATACAAAACGCATGAACGTGACTGGCCTTCATACAGTTCTTTGTGTAGGTGGATCACAACATCCCAACAAACTACACACTGAAGTTGGATTTGAAATGGCTTGCCCACAGGCAGCACGCCTCTTTTAAATTGACTTCTCATTTTATTATACACCAAGTTATTAAAACAATGTTTCACGTTTTCTACATCTGAACAACAGTATGTGAATTACAGTTTGCTGCTTTGGTCTTTGTCTATTCTCGGTAAATGTACTGTGTGGGAAAGACTTGGTTTCTGACAGAAGCAGGACATGGTATTTAGCAGTAAGACGATAACAGTGCCACCTGCAGAAACAATGTTGAAAAGGACAGATGACCACTGTTTCACACGATGTCACAAATAAGAATTCCACAGATTATGTCTTTAATTTGATTAATGGTTATCATCCTGTTTGCATGTGTGTGGTCAGACATGATCGGAATGAGGACGAAAGCGCCAAAATCTACTGAGGGCAAGATGGTAAACGGGAGGGAGACACTGCGTCTTCGCTCCAAGGGTGCTGCTACAGTTCAGGAAGTGGTGAGTTTCACACGCTCTACTGGACAATGACCGCTTAGCTAGAACCCCCCCAACAAACACACACACACACACACACACACACACACACACACACACAATTGGTTTGTTAATTATTTCAGCTTTAACTTTTCAACTTAATTTTTGTTGAGTTTTAGTACGTTTTCAGAGAATGTTTGGCAGTTTAATGGCTTAGAAGAAGGCAGAGAATGGCTTTAGTCTTTGTGCTATTTCTGTGTCTGATGTGAATGAAATGCAGCACAGTGCTATCTCCTGGAATATCAAGTCTGTTCAATTTCAGTGATTCAGTGTCACGAGAGTTGACAGAAATTCATGCCGTCTTTTTTGGTAGGTAAATATTATCTTAAAAACAAAAACTGAAATAAATATTTTAACATGCAAAACAGTTTTAGTTTATTTTTATTTAGTATTTGTTTTCAGTTATAAAAAAAAATATTTTAGCCCTAAACTGAACTGAACAGCCCCAGTTGACTCTGATCCCAAATTAAAACACAGTCACAAAAAATCCATGATTCGTTATGGAACAATGTCTCCATCAGCTTCGCCAGAAGCGACCTTTGTACACATAATGATTCAGACTTCCTACATGTCTGTGCAGGATGTTTCACATCACACTGAACCATGATGTGAATACTGAAAAGGTTAACTGGGGTAAACTCAAGAAGGAACAAATGAAACAAGCAGTGAAGACTTAGCAATACTCAATGTCATCTATAAACTTTGATATATTTATATAACACAAAGATAAGTGATAAACAATAGCCCAAGATATGTTTGGCTCTTGGCACATGTTATGGAATGAGAAGGTACACTTCCACAGTGTTTGCATCACCATATTTAGAGGGTGAACACCATGAAATCCACTAACACCACTGTATTTTCCTGTCCGTGCCGCCAGCAGAATGAGTTTGATGAACGTGCCATGAAGAAAGTGGACGACCTGCTGGAGAGCTACATGGGCATCCGAGATCTGGAGCTGGGTAAGACCACACACATAACATGCAGGTTCTCAAAATAGACGTGTTTGATTCAACATTTGGATGTAAGGACATGTTCATACACTGATCCAGAAGTCAGTGGGGTTTACTGTGTGCTGTAAAAGACTGTCAAACTGCCTCACGGCCTTTCTGGCATGCAGAGTTAGGCCAGGCCAGTTCAGCCCGGGGTCGGATTAAAGGAAAAGTCCACATATATGTACTCACCACAAATAATCTATAATGATGAACTGTACCTCCAGGGAGCAGTTGTATGTGTGTTTGGTAATTTTGTATTTTTATTCTATCGCCATGTGTTTTACCTCCGAGCTTCAGTATTCGTGCTTTGTGGTAGAGGAATCAATACCATTAGTTGTTTGACTATCGCTTTTATCGGCATCCTCACTGTCTCCCTCTTCCTGTGGGTCAAGTTTGCTAATGTTGAAACCTCAAAAATTAATGTTACCTGAAATCTCACAACACACTTTCAGTCACTATGACAACTAATAGTGTGCCAAAATATGGACAATAACGTTGCTGTCAATTGGCTTATCTGCTACTGTTAGCTATTGACTGTTACCTTGACACCATCCAGCAAATAGATGGTACCATAGGTAGGTTACCTGAAACCGGTCATTTAACATTACCGCACATTTTACACAGAGTTTAACAACAAAACTAACCTAAACGCTGGGTGAACCCCCATTAACCTGGAAAACGGTTTTAAAACAGTAGCTAATGTTAATACAGTGTGTCAGAGATTTACAGCGTCTCTTGCCGCAAGCCACAAGTCTGAGCCACGAGCCGAGGCAAGCTCACAATGTTTAGACTGTCTACTTGAACTAATTGCATTTTAACATGCTACATGTATCAGGGCTGCCAACTTTTCCCCAAAGTTTGGAGTGAGATTTGGGAGGGCCAACCTATATTTTGCCGTGTACAAAGCAATTTCTTTGGGTCGTTATCCTTCAGGGTTAAATTGCGATATGTTATATGTGGGGAATGGTGCTCTCCCTAGGGGGGTCTGGGGGTAAGCTCCCCCAGGAAAAAATTTGAAAAATAAACCATTAAATGGCACTTTCTGGAGAGTTTTTTTGCAAAAAAATGGAGAAATCAAGTCTTACTTGATATGTGCAAAACTGTAGGGTTAATAACCTTTCTGTTGTTGTAGTATCAACAGGTATTAAGGCATTTAGCATTTACATTATTTACATTGTTAACTTCTTATGATATAAGAACTGATCCAGACAATGTGCCAAACATAATGAGCCACATGAAGAGACAGTAGCATATGTCAGCAACAGCTGAGAAGATTTGGGTCTGTGGTGAACAGGTCCAGGGGTCCCTGCCTGGTGTAGGGACCAGGGACCCAAAGTTAAATTAATGTTGAGGGATTAACTAAGACCACTGAAATTCTAAAGAATAAGAACCATTGAGTTACATAGATTCTTATGCTTTAACCTTTGTGCAAAGGTTCAGTAATGTTATGCACTTATCCTCTGTGCCCCACTTACTGTATTTACTTTTTTGGGAAAATAAAGACTATTTGTTCATTTTATAAAACATCAAATTAATTATTTACAGTTTCATGTAGAGATGCACCGAGGTTAGAGAAGCACAATAGTGGCCCACAAATCAGAGCAGATTTAAACAGTCTGACAGTGCATTTAACATGGGGATTACAGTACACTCAGTTCAGTTAGCTATGAAATTTGAACAAAATTTTGAAAGTTGCTCTC
This sequence comes from Etheostoma cragini, assembly GCF_013103735.1. Classification (NCBI taxonomy): domain Eukaryota; kingdom Metazoa; phylum Chordata; class Actinopteri; order Perciformes; family Percidae; genus Etheostoma; species Etheostoma cragini. The sequence continues at coordinate 10,309,543 of NC_048415.1, read as the reverse complement.
AAGTCCCTTGTAAATCATAACTAATTGGTCAATTTGTTGAGGTAAAAGATTAGAATATAAGGCTATGTCTAAATACACTTTTGATGCCTTACCAGCATTCGGTGGTAGTTAAACCTGGATTGATTCAAATCTGTCCCGTTCCTTCTTTTCTGCAGCAACCACCATCGTGGAAGCAGGCAAAGACAAGAAGAACCCTGATGATTTTGCAGAGGCCTTGGACTCAGTTCTGGGAGATTTTGCTTTCCCTGACGTGTTTTTGTTTGATGTATGGGGAGCTATTGGAGATGTCAAGAATGGTAAAATGTAGAGTAAGTTACCTTGTACACAAAAGCAAGCTAAAGGGAAAGCTGTCTTCGCTGGTACATCTAACAGGGAAAAAAGAATGTGTAGATGTTTTTAACTTTTAATCACTTTAATTAAAACCATGCCAGGGACCACAATTTATTCAACTATTTCCCTTTGAACAGTCAAATTACAATAATCCGCCCTTAAGAAGATCATCACTGTTAATATTTATGATGAATATAACTGAATTTTGACAAATCTTTACAATAAACACAAAACACTGAAAATTGTAGTGTAGTTTTTAAATACATTTTGTCCTGAAAGACTCAAGGACTGAAATTAACCTTTATGGGGTAGAAATGTAGCTCATGATCTTGTTCAGGAAAACAGTGACAGTCAAATTAACTGGTTATACAAAATGTTTTTATGGCTCCCTTCACTTAAGTTTAGGCCATTATGTAAAGGATATGCGAACAATGTGTCGGGAAACACAAGAGACAATCAGCCAGCCATCTAGGAATCAAGGAAGTTAGATGAGCTACATAAACGTTTTTCCTGTGATAAAGACCCACTTATCACAGGAAAAAACACAGGGGAGGACCAAGGAGACATTTTTGGGTCATCACAAAGTCAGAATGTATTGGTCTACTTCTCCATTACCAATAATCAATGCAAGCTTGTGATCTATGCGCATGTTGTGTACGTTATAATATGTTTGCATGTTGTATTATATTTATACAGAACTGGTTTACTCCTTTCAATTACCAACTGGCCAATTAAAACTTCAGAAGAGAAATTGCAATTTAAATATTCTAAGCGGCTGATTTAATATGTATCTGTTTTAAGACACAATTTTCATCTGAAAATGTAATCATATGATAATTATTTGTCACAGGGATATTCTCCAGATGTATGGTCCTGCTCTGCAATTCACATTTTCCTACATTATCATTACTGTCAAACAGGAACAAAGCCCACAAATTCTCATGATAAAACAAAAAAGCAAGACAAACTAAACTATCTTGTGTGCATGCAAACCATTTCCCTGGGGTTCCCTGCGATTGTTGCCTGAAAGAAATGAAGGTCTTCATGCCCCACTAATTTTAAAATACCATGGTATCACATATTCACTTGCTTCCCACTTCTGCTAAAAGTTCACAAGAAATGTTTCTGTTTCATTCAAAGAGAGAATGTAAATATACTTGACCAGTATGTTGCCGTCTTTATACTTCAGTAACACTTAGATTCGATGTACTGCTCTCTCTCTTCCTGTCTCTGCATTGGAAGTTATTTACTGTAAAATAAACCAAAACAAAACAAAACACCAAACTAAATGTTACATGTTTTCTGGCTTATCAAACTAAATAAACAAAGTATTAAAGTGATATTCATTGCATACATGTACGCAGGTAAACACTGAACTGCCAAGTTTCAAAACGCAGTTTGACTCGACTTCCCTCATTCTGGCTATGCTATTTCAGTACATCAGTATTTTATTTCTTTAATTTCCTTGCGGGAGTCATCCCAAAGGGATTAATAAAGCTATGTCTAAGTCTAAATCTATTTGTCTTCTAGCGATGTTGTTTTTAAACTCTTTGTACATGATTACACCCCTTAATGAAGACCTGATGGGACATTTCACATGTTTAAATTGTTGGTAAAAATGTTGAAATCATAGTTGTCAAGACTTTGTGTGTTTTAATAGAAAAACCCATCTAAAAGATCTTTTGTTTTCTGCATTTTACTAATCCTCAATTTGTAGGTACAATCATGTGCCATTTTATCAAGCACATTCAACATTTACACTTCATTTTCACTGCATGATAATACTAATGAGTTAAAGCAACACTAGAGAACTTTTTGTAACTTAAAATGATGTTTTCCAAAAACTTTTCAGTGGTTCATCAACTTGTAACAGGGTGAACGGCACTCCTGCATTCATTATTCGGCTTTATTGGCTATAACTGCACCATGCAAGTTTACCAGACCGGGTAGCGGATCTGTGGTTCCCATGAGACATAATGGGACAATTCCGCTTCAACCTATCGGAGGACCGAAGCGGGAAAACTGTTACTTTTACATTTTTGTTTGCGTGCCTGAAGTTGACAGTGCAAAAGATTGTTCTGCCACTGACAACATAATCTTAACATTTTCAGGGTTTTCACAGACATTTTATTTGTACAATAATCACATTCTCAATGGCATCCACTTTTCCTTTTTTCTTCCTCTCCCAAACCCGGGTGTGTCTCTTAATAACAAGCAGGATTAAACTAGAGGGTCCCATTCAGGGATTTTGAAAAAGATAAAAACTGATCATTTCAAGGGTCTGGGCAGTTAGGTTCTATTCACATGCATTATCAATATATTTGACAAATAGAAAACACATGCATTGTCATGTATTGTATAAACTCTTGAAATGGAAATAATGTAGGCTGCCTTTGGCATTCTAAGCCACATTTCATTTTTGTTAAATCATCTTCACTTCACATCTTCCTTCAAAATCCAGCTAAATACTTCCTGAAAGGGAACAAAACATAAACAGTATGAGTTGGAAAAAACAATTAAATGATAACGTGACACTACACAGAGTCTACATGAGCATACAATGCATTACATCCCATCAAAATGAAGTATCACATTAAAACAATCACCTGAATTACCACACAATGTCCATATCCACTGTAAAAAGTTATTCATATTCATATATATAAAAAACTTGGAACAGTACAGTACATGTAGAAAAGGGTGGTTCATCTGGATAGCTTCACATCTATTTTAGGTGACTGCTGTGTGCTGTGGAGTGGTCTCTCTCTTTAAATGTTGCTCTAAATTAAAGTGTCAATGCTTATACTGTTTCAAAATAACAAAACAACGGGGCAATCCTGCTTCTTATATTGGTCACAGTTAACATGAAAACTCCTTCAGAGCTTTAAAACACAGTCCAACACATACTATAACCCCAACGATGTCACTTAGTCTGTGGCAACAACTCAAATCCAAACAATCACGAAGAAGGAGAAGGTGGCTTTAGTGTAGATGGGGGCATTACATCTGATTTCTGCATCTCTCCTGTTTCATCTTGGCCCAGGGTGGACTTAAGTGAAGATTGTGTGAACCTTCGGATGGTGCTGGTGAAAGACGGGTGCAAGCTCATGATGGAGCCCCGAGACCAGTCAAGGCGGGGGTTGACTCTCTTAAGAACTGATCTTCGGAACAGGATGTATACCCACGGATCGAGGATCTGGTTCCAGGTGGCAAAGCGTAGCCAGAGCAGGAGGCTTTTTATCTGGAGGGGACTTCCGGATAGCACTGTTTGTGCAATAAAGATCTGGTGGAAGTGGGAATGAGGATGAAAATAAGAAGAGGCAAAGAGGAAAATGACCGAGGGACGAAGTGGGAGATGGATGAGAGGTTTCATAGGAAGTCAAACAGTAAGGAGAAAAGAGGAAAAAATATGTATATTGTGAAAGAGAGCAAATAATGGTGGAAAAGAGTGGGCAGGAGAGATTAAAAATAAGGAACAAGAGGGACAAGATGAAATTGGTTAATATTGCAAATGCACACACACACACACACAAACATACACCCACACACACGCACACACACACACACTGGAACATGATTATCCCCCTGCTTTAATTAATCTGCCTCATTTTATGTGAGTTATAGCCTTGTTAGCATTAGACCAACAGTTTCTTGTTGTGGGAAAACATGCTACCAAGCTCCTTAAGGACTGACCTGGCTTGTGTATTGTTCCAAATTTAGCTGGTGCCAAAAAACGGTTCAACTGTGGTTTACACTAGAGCAATGCAAGGAGAAAATTATATAAGTATTAAAAACTGTTGCATGCAAGTGTTGTATTAAAGTGCAAACCACAGTTATAGTAAGGCAAACTTTTCTCACAGGCAGAGGTGCTCCAGAGACTGAAACTATTAAAGAGGCACAGTTGTCCAGTGTGCATGTTAGCTTAGTTGCTTCCACTTCCACAGAAGGCGGCATTCACGGTTTTGCTTACTGACAACAGCCTATTTTAAGCTATTGTAGTGAGTATGCATTTTTCAGCTGTGTACAATACTTAGCTTGAATAACTTTCTTGATGCTTAACCCTTATCTGTAAAGATTTCTTCAGCTGTGCTTCAAAGAAATGTTTGAGTGACTAAACAATTGCAACTACAATCTGCAGATTGTTAAGCTTGATAGTTTAACAATCTGCAGAATGTAGTTGTTTTGGATGAGAAACATGTGTTAGTTCCAGAGAATGAAAGCAGATGCAGAGGCAATAACATTCATGACAAAGGGCTGAAACTATTTGAGTTAACTGTTTTTTAACTGACTAGGAAAACAAAGTGTAGCTAGCAGAAGCAAAACAATGATGAGACGTGGATGCACTATGAAACACGCTACCAATAATACTTTGAGCTTATGGGTAATGGTTTGGAAGCTGCGAGGCATGGCGTACAATCCATTCATAAGTATCATTGCCAGATGTTTAGGCCATGCTAAGGTAGCCGGCCATCCACAGCCCAACGTTCTGAGGGAGGCGTGCAGTCTCTATAGGGATACTGTGTCATAGTAATAACCTTTTAAAGTTTTCGTTTTACTTTTTACTCGCCTTAGCCGGGACATTTTACACATGATGTATATCCAGGGGTCAAATATCTGATTGCAGGTGGCCATTCGTATGTAGAACAAAACTATTTCATCTCTTACAGGATCAGCAGTCACCACGCTCATCAGAATATATATCTGTGCAGAGTGTCACACAACTTTAGTTAGTTAAGACAGTGCTGCAAAAATATGTGCACCAGTCAGGTAACTTTGGCACCCTTGTTCCTTACCCTGATAAGGACACAATGGAAGCTTGTCCCATTGCTGAGGATGACCTTTTATTCAGAAAAATAATTGCTGAGATCTTAGAATGAAGCAACATCCTGAAAATGCTCAGTGACATCCAATGTCAGTACAGGTTGTGAACAAGCAACAGTTTTGCCAGATTAGCTACCACCACAATGTTGCTGATAATCTCTCATTAGAAACACCATAACCGCACAAAACTATGGCACTGGTGGTTAAAGTAAAATCAAGGAGCCTGTGTAATTGTTGGGACTATTTTTAGTGATGTTGCCATGTTATTACTAATTACATTGGTGAGCACAATGTTAGTACCGATGGAGTCAATAGCTACACAAGTATAATCCAAGTTGTAATACACTGGAGTTTTACCTTTTAAAGACACTGATTTAAATGCTGGTTTGTCATCTCAACGAAGGCTTAAGAGGCTTTAGAAGATCAGAGAACAACTAGATAGGAAGCTACATTGCTAAAGAGAAATGAAGCATATAGAGGGGGTGGAGAAAAGACGCCCAGTGATGCCTTATTATGGTCTGAACAAGGCAACTCTGACAGCAAGGGATAGATGGGTCTGGGTCTGGTGTTTCTAGGTACCTGAGATATCCGTAATTTTGTCGAGACAATTTCTAAAAGTGCTATGCCATATCGTAACTGACTGTGTGTTTACATCTTCCCATCAACAACCTAATAAGGGATGTTTCATTGTTACTTTTGGTAAAATGTAGTCTATTAGATCACCCAATTTAAGATGGCTTTCCAAATTAGAATCAAAATCTTTGTATGATACAGAGACATATTTACTTTAAAATAAGATCAGAGTGCTTATTCTGTACGGAAGAGGATTAGGGCCACATGTTAAAAAAAATATTTGAGTTTGAGTTTAAAGTCGGTATTCTAAGAAAAAAGTCTGAAGTCTGACTTTAATCTCAGAATTATATATACATATACATATATATATGTATATATAAAATGATATGTAATTAAAAAATTATATATTACTGTACATATATATACATTTTTGATAAAAGATAACTGTCACACAGAAGACTTAAATTTGAAGAGATAATATTTGTCTCACTGACTGAGCTCAGTCAACTTCTGTATCAACCTTTATTAATGCAAAGATACTGTACATAAAGACAGCGATGCAACAGGGAAGAGTGTGAAGTGTACTTCTTATTGTGGCTTTACCATTTAGCATAAAGCCCGTCTTAAACATTATACATGCACACATACAGGGCCTACTTATTTATTAAATGCAAACTCACCAGAAGGGGGCACCAGCAGATAGTAGCGATGACCATGATGAGGATGAGCTGAAGCATCATCTCTATTTCGTAGTCTCTGCGACGCTGGGACCCATCCTGTCCGCAGCACACCCTGATTAGGGTCACAACGCTCACCGTGTTCAGAAAAAATGACACAGCGATGCACATCAATCCGACCAGAGAGAAGACCAGGGAGAAAGCCAGGTCACTTCCCTCCGAGCTGATGTTGAAAAAACACCAGGAGCCAGGCATCTGCATGTGGTAGCTCCCAATGCTCGTTAGGGGCAACAAAGCTATGCCACCTGCAATCAACCACACCATCAACACCATGTAGACCGCCCGTCTCTTGGGCATGCTGGTGGAGCGGGCAAATGGAAGGTTGATGCCAAAGAAACGCTCCACAGCCATGGCGGCACCAAGCATGAGTGGGCACAGTCCGTAGAAGACCATGGACATACCCATGAAGTTGCAGAAGTGGCAGTTTGGATCTAAATGGCGCCAATTAAAGTGCGTAACATGGAAGGAGATCACGATGGAGCTAGTGACCAGAAGACCCATGAAGTCAGTGACCACCAGGCCACCCAGGAAGATCAGGAAAAAGGAGCGTGAGCGGCTATGTGTCTGCTGGAAGGACTTGAGGAGAACGATGAAGGCGATGAGATTGGAGATGAGACCCAAAGTGCCGAAGATGGATGAGAAGTATGCCGAGGCAATGGTAGGGCGGTATCTGAATGGAGGGCTGTTGACAGAGTAGCAGAGTGGGGTGTTGTTGGCGAGTGGCATGGCGGAGGCATTCATGGTGGCTGGTGTGGGGTCGTTATTTGAGATGACTCAGAGATGGAATGACAATACCAGCGCGAGGAACTTCATTTCTCTCTTCGACCTCAAAAGTAAAAAGAGAAAAGTAAAATATTGAAACATTCAATACCATTGAAATGAGCAAACTTTCTAGCTACTGTGAGAGTTTCTGCTAGTTTTGTTGCACTAAAAATTTGGCATGGCATTTTTCTTTACTCTTGTTGATAATATGCTAAATGCTGGTCTTTATTCAAACTGAGTATGTTGAAACTGCTAGTGCTGAAAATTGGTTTGGTTGGTTTGTTTATCCATCCATTTTTTTAATGCACGTTTATTCCTATCTAGAGTCATGCGACTGCAGGAACCAACCTTTATCAGTTGGCTGTCCACCACATTCTCTTGCTTAAAAATGTTAAAGGATCATTCTGGTTTACCAAAATGTCAATTTTTATATTTTGTATTGGTTATTATATCACTGTACTGTATTTACTAAAGTATTTGCATGATCTTGGAACATGGCTGCATATATTGAGGGAAATAGGAGTTGGTCAGATGATCGAACAAGTTGCAAACAAACCAACAGTGCAGTGGGATTATCTCAACTTTATGGAGGTTCTACTGAAAATGTTAGTAATAATTTCTTGTTTTATAGGAAAACTGTGCGTGTACAACTACAGCAAGTTAAAGTTGAACTAGGAAGTTTGGCTGTAAAGTGAAAGTCAATGTAACAGCTCAGATACAGCAAGTACATAACACCCACACCAACAGAAGCAGACAGGGACAGCATGGGGCCAAGTGACACAAAGAGCGATGTAGACAGAGAGAGCTGTCATATCCTGGCAGGAAATGCAGTTATGTGAGCAGTACTGGCACAGTAAGAAACAGGAAATAAACACATCATATCGCAATCAGTCTTTGATGTTGTCCCTAGTGGTCTGTCCCCACTGTACTGCCTGTCATAGTCATATGGCATACTGGCTTCAAGCAAAGTCGGGGTACACATTAGGCTGGATATTGAAGTGAAATCAAATATTGGACCTAAATAAGCATCATTGTACTTAAATATATACACAATTATTTGTTTGATGGGATTACCATGTGGGTATTAATATCATTATGAATAAAATACAGAAATTAACAGGACGTTTCAAAATACCATGATGTACGATGATGAACATTTCCCAAATAAACCTGTACAATGTAATGTTTATTGTTGTTACCTGATGAACGTACTATGTGTATTTAAGTCCCAATTAATTGTATCAGTGAACAAAAGGAGTAAGGACATACTATAGTGTAGCTGTTACGTCCATGATGGTGTTACGTTTTTTAAGATCTGACTAAACTTTTAGGAAGAAGGAAATTGGGTCTTAAAGAAGGGAAAGAAAAAGAAAACTGGATGGATCATTGGAGAACTGATAACTGCACTAGAAAACTTTGCATTTGATGGCAGAGAGGGATATTTGTTTGAAAATGATTAAATTCAACACTCAGAAAACCTGTCTGATCATCTGACCGCTCTTGTTGTTTGTCCAAAACTCAGCACTTTACTTGGGTACAATATTTGTTACCAATAAGAATAAGCACTGAGAATAATATACTATAAAATAATTGTACTTAGGATGGGCAACTACAGCAAGTCAAAGGTGAACAAGGAACCTGGGTTGTAAACTGTAACGAATGGTTACAAAGGGTAGTCGCTGTAATTATTTCACCATTTTCTTTCAATTTCTTTTAAACCTGTTTAAAACTTGTCGGATCATCTGACCGCGCTTGTTGTTTGTCCAGATCTCAGCCATTTACTTATTAGCCCTCACTTTATTTCACCACCACCATTACCACCATCAGTTTTTTAAGGTGTTCCTGCTTTCTGCATTAAATTCCAACACATATTTCTTCTCTCATAACTATTCTGTAGTATTGGTGGTAAACTTTTGGAAACTGAAGAATACCTTTAAAAAACCGTTTGGCACAAATCACAATCATGATGCAACTGAGCGCTGCGGCATTGCAGACTTTTACACGCCTGATGTAGCACGCATTGGTAGTTTTCCGGGAAAAAACAAAACTATCTGGTGGTTCAGCTGCACCACAACAAAAATAGTCTTTTTTTAGCCAGTCCCACCCTTGAATTTACGTCTCCAAAGTGAGAAACAACACATCTGCTAACAGTGGGGGGAAAACATGTTGAATCCCAGACAGTGTATAATTTACAGCTTGTTAAAATAACGACGTTTTCACGTCACAATTCTTTGTTACCATAAATTCAACAGTCCTTGAGCACTGTTACTGTTACTTCAGTCCTAAGTTAATCCTTTACACAGGACTGGTGTTAATAACGTCACGCATGCCAGCTACAGCTTTGCTTGGTATGTAGTTGCAGATTATGAAATTCTGTGAAACTAATTAATTTCTCATTTTGCAAATACTAATTTGGAAGGTAACTTGCATGCAGCCCAGAAATTACAGTTGAGTTTGAGTAGGTTTACTTCTTTTTTTCCTTTTAAATTAATTTTGCTGCTATTGTACTTTAGTATATATGCTGCGGCTAATTCACACCTGGGTGAAACTCTGTGACAGTCTTGACAATGGCACGTTGCTGCCACTTGCCAGGACACTCTTGTAAAAGAGATTTTTAATCTCAAGGAGTTTTTTTATCCTGGTTAAATAAAGGTTTGAATGAATGAATGAACAATCTTGAAATGTCCTGATAAAAAAATGCCCCTGCAATTGAGACCTTAAGGATAGGAATTGTATTACATATTTTTAAGATGATAAATATTTGATTCTATTCTGCCATTAACAAAGTGGGCATAAGAAATGTGCTGATGTATACATACAGTATGGGAAATGGATACATACATAAGTGATGTTCAGTGCACATTGTTTAAATGTTATAATCCTTTTAAATACTTATTGTTATTACCCAGTATCCCTGGATTTATTTTGCCTGCCTAATTGTCAATATTTTCAAAAAGGCTAAAAATGTGAAGACACATGAAATGAGAGAATATTCTGCTAAAAGCATACTACACAGGTCATTCCATACCTTAGGGGATACTAGAATGAGACAGAAGTGCTTGACGCCAGCTCTTTAGAGTGTGCCATTAGCTACAAGAGCCCATTAGCATCTAAACTCAATATGTCATAATCAAAATTGCTTCATTGAGGCAGACCAGTGGTTTGCTATTCAAACTAATGGGAAACCACAGAAGCGTAATGGCGAGGTGCATATGCTCTATGCAATGGAGAATGCAGAGCGTGTGCAAAATATCTATCGAGAGGTTCCTGAACTGAGTATAGGTAACTGCCATGGATCAGAAGACACTATTCAAGGACGGTTTGTACTGTGAAACATTAGCTGCTGTACTGTAACCATTTTTGAGACAGTCTGCTGTCCATCTAACATCCTGCTCAGTCATAATGATAATGAAAAAGGTTGTTATGCATGACTTTATAAAGGCAAAAAGGACAAAAGGACATGAGAGCGAGCAATTCATCTGCAAGAATATAAAAACTATCCATAGCCAAATTCTATTGCATTTAGTCTACTTTGCCAACACGGATGGTTGACATTATTCTCTCAGTGAGGTAAACAAATAAAAAAGAAACTGCGTTGAAACACGATCCAGCACCAAAAATCTAGGGTCAAAGGTTTTAGTTTCTGACAAAGAATTCTCCCACAGGGGATGAGCTTTTGTTTATTTGAACCTAAGCATCATCAGTGGGAGAGGCTCCGGCTGGGCTGGAGGCTTTTGTCCCTGCTTCACCCACGTTTCCGCTCTCTGGTGGGGGGGGGGGGGGGGGGGGGGGGTCTCTGCTGCTCTCCCTTGGGGAGTGGCATTGCTGTCCTCAGGACATGTGGTCGCGGGCCCTTAGTGCTTTCGGGGGGTCGTGGGGTGCTTTGGCTACTGGGGTTCCTGCCTGCCTGTTGCTGGGGTCAGTGGGACACAGTTGTGGCGTCCCACTCTCACTAACAAACTACATTCTGTGATAGTCTTACACTTACACACGCACGCAAACACACACAGTCGTGTCTGGCTATCTTTGTGGGGACCAGTCATTGACATAATGCATACCCTAGCCCCTTACCCTAACCTTAACCATCAAACCTAAATACCTAACCTTATCCCTTACCCTTACCCTAACCATAACCTAACTCTAACCCTACTCCTAAAACCAAGTCTTATTCCTCAAAAAGCCCTTTAACGTTATGGGGACCAGCATTTTGTCCCCACAAAGCTGTCAGGTCCCCATAAGTTTACTGTATTCACAGTTTTTGGTCCCCACAAATGTAGCTAAACATGTCTCATACACACACACACACACACACACACACACACACACACACACACACACACACACACACACACACTCTCAAAGAAATTTAGGTTGTCCATGGTTGTCAACAGGTAGAAGTACTCTTTATGCTTTTCATTAACTAATTTATTTACCTCTGATGTTATTATTCTAGTTCTCATGGCTGTGTGGTGCGGTGTTGTTTATTTATTTTACTTGACTGTTTCTGATTTTCTGATTTTGATTATCACCTGTAAATTCCTGCTGTGGTTATATTGCTGGCTGTCTCTTTGTCATTCTTTTGTTGTTGTTGTTTGTTTCTTTGTGTTACACTCCAAGTCCCCGTCCCCGTTGTCTTGCAGATTTTGTTGCTTTGTGTAATTGTTGCTTTCCTTTGTTGTTTTCTGTTGTCCCCACCCCATCCCCATCCCCTTTCTCCTGCAGGTATGGTCCCTTCTCTGCGGTGTCTGTGTGGTATTTGTCAACCCATCCCCATTTCTGTCCCCCTGTCCCGCCCGGTGACAAATCATACATCACATAATAAATAAATGAAAATACAAAAAGACAAAAAAAGAAAAGACAAAGGAATCTTTTAAAACTCTCTTGTTAAAAGCAAAATCTGTTTGGCACAACAAGGTATTCAGCTCTTCATACTGTATACCAGGCTGCAAGGCAGGACAGGTTTAAAAAAAAATATTTTTTTTAAAAAAGGTAGGAGACTGAATGTCTCTTAAATGTGACTTCTTACAAGTGACACAATGACAAATGATGAAGAAGTTTTCCATTTGTTGAAACAATGTCTAATGCTTGCATTTACTTTTGCAATTTAATAGCAGCAAAACAACAACTAATAAAATCGAAAAAAGGCAACTTCTACTGGATGCCGTGACAAATAAGAATCCTATAACAACCCTAATTAATCTGATAAACAGCAACAACATTTTTAATCATGCACACATGTAAAAGGGAAGGGTTAGCTAACCAATATTATAAAGACCCTACTAAGTTAGACAATTCTATATCCAAACGTTTTTTGGGGTTCCTTTACAGTTTAGACACGTCAAATGATACATTTAAGGTAATCTGTCATGTTTCATAAACATAAACTGTACATGACATATACATAAAGTTGTTTACAAAGTGATTAAAATGTGTCTTACCACCACAGAAGATCTTTAAAGGACCAAGCTGACTCTCAGTTGGGTTTGCACCACTCCATCCAAAACCATTTAGGCTTTCTGCACTTAATAACACAAACAATAGTCATAGGAAGAGGTGGGAAACATGCCACACACACACCAAGTCCCAACAAGTCCCATCTGATGCAAATAAAGTCCTAAATGAAGTACTACAGCAGGCTGTTCGCAGAAGCACACGGTCATCTGCACTCTTCCCCCAAAGCTCAGATGCTCATCTCTCCCCCTCTGGACAGGCTTCCTTTGGATCAGTAAACCCCTCCCAGAAAGACAAAAGAGGAAGGGCTCTAGGAAGACACCACAATATTTTAGGCAGAAAAATGAGCTACAGGGGAAAGTCACTAGGCTTTTAACTGGAGTTAGTCAGCGGTGCACAGTGGGGTAAAAGGGGTGATTGTCTCATGCGTATGTGTGATGAGAAGATGCATGTGTTGTCCCTTCAGGCTGCAGAGGAGGTCAATGAAAGATTAGTTAACACACCAAAACATAGGATTTCTTATTTTTTGTTGCTATCCGAGAACAATGTTTCAGACAAAATGTTTCATTTAACGACTCTAAGATTAGATTCAGTACTAGCCTGGAACAACTGGAAAAAGCTGGACATGCCATCAGCAGATGTTTTTACTTATTTGTTTTCAGGTATTATTTCAAATCTGACCTTCACAGAGTTTATAAACCTGAACGACTTGCTCAGATTGAAATATGCAGTGCAGATGTGTATCACAGCTGCCAAACACTTTCAGCAAAGGGCAGACCTCTAAATCCATTACAAGGATGATCTGGCAGAAATGAAGGTAAAAGAGTGATTTTTTTTTTTACTTTTTAACTTTACCTTTATTTTGCCAGAGTAAAAGATTACAGGATTGTTAATAATAAAAGTCAGTTTTTTTTTCCTTTCCTGAAAAATATGCACAGTCCATAAATGTGTATTGAGTCTGAGGAAAATAGTCTGCTAACTGCAACTTCACTTGGCATAATGTGCATCAGTAGACATTAAGTAAACAGTCTTAAAAGAATAGTTCAACATTTTGAAAAAATGGTTATTGTCTTTCTTGCTGAGACTTAGATAAGTAAATGTATGCACTCTTAATGTCTGTGCGTTAAAAACAGAGTCATATTGGGGAGGCGATTAGCTTAGCATAAAGACTGGAAGCTGGGGGTAACAGCTAGCCTGGCCAGTGGTGGTTTAAACAACAAGTCCTCCAAACCACACAGTGATATAGGTTGTTTATTCCTACCCTCTGATATAATCCATAGGAGCGTTTCACAAATTAGAGCCCCTAGCGGCGGGAGGAAATACAACCCATGTGTGCGTTTTCCATCGTTATCTAAACTAGAGAAAGAAGAAACAGTTACAATTTTAAACATGTCCACGTTTCAATACTACTTGGTTATATTTAGTCACCAAAGCTACTTAGTTAAGTTAAATCAGACTTCACTTCCTGTTACACGTGACGCAGCTCTGGTTGTTCCGTTAAGTAAAAGAAAATCAATGTTGTGAATACGTTACATTTTATTTCTGTAAAAGCTCTGAACAAAGTCTCTCTCATGTGTTTAAATTGGCAACAGAAAATGTATACAACCTTGTGTGGCTCATTTAAACATTAGAACATTGTGAAGTGAACCCTAATCATGTCGCTTTGTTCCGAGCTCGTAACTGCTTTCAGAATAGCCTCACAGAGGTCAGGCCAATAGATGATACGATATGACCCACAAAACTTTATTGTTTTGTTTTTACAACACTCACTTCCTATTTTTATGACACTCACGGTCTATTGTTGTTTTCAGATGGGACACGATCACTGGTGTCCAGGATGGCGCCACATGCAATTTTGGGGCTAACAAGTTTATTAATCACAACCGTTACATACCATCACCACAACAGGTTAGCTTTCTCAAAAGACTATGATACACGAACAACAATACACGCAATAATATCCATTTTTCTTAGTTAAGTTGTTCAACACTGCACAATGAATAATTAGTAGGGATCCAAGCCCAAGGATGCATGGGCCGCAGTGGCAAGGCTATGCGGTTCACACAGCAGGGCTGTGGAATCGTGTTGTTTTGCTAAGGATTCTACTTCTCCTCCGTTATTCTTCTTCTCCGCGTAAAACCCCGGCTGCAGCCTAAACCGTACACGGTGGCGGTGTGCCATTTTCAGGACTGGTCCAAAACTCAGACGCAAAAATTGACCCACTTCCACCTCTAGGTGGTGCTATAGCAGAAAAAACGCATTTGGCCCTTTAACTCCAAAACCATACATCTGAATTTAAAAACCATATATCCACGCACTCCCTGGAACCAACTGGATCTCATGATATACAGACCACGCCAATTTCATAAAAATTGACCCCTAGGGGGTGCTATAAATACAAAAGTTTATGTCTCATGAACCGCTCATCCGAATTTTACAAAAATGTGGTGGGTACCATCTAGGCCCACTCCTGAGCCAGTCGTTACATGTGGGTACTGATTGATTTAAGTGGGCGGGGCCTATGGGCCCACGTTTGGAATAACAACTTACATTTACGTGAAATACGGGAAATTAACAGGGTAGATGTACAATAGGTAGCTGACCTGACTTACCAAATATTACAAATGTGGACCACTAGGTGGCGCTACAATGACGTCAAACATGTTTTTGTCTATAACTCCCACAACATACATCAGACATTAAACGACTTTACATCCACATGTTCACTGAATCAAGCCTAGTCATGCAATATAGGCCACGCCCATTTCTGTTTAAAGGTTTTTCCGTAACATTGCGCTAAGCACATAACCAAATTTTTTTAACTTTTTCTAGGCTGTGCAACAAATATGCACAAAACCTGGTAGTTAGCATCGGCAGATGGCCTTGACAAAAAGGTAAATAAAGATTTTTTACGTTAACATGTGCGCATTTGACGACCAAATACATTTTCTGCAGCAAGTTAACAAACAAATATATCAAATATCGGCCAAATTAAATGGGATCAACACATAACTTGTGGGAAGTGTTTAACATTGCTCCATGATGCTCTGTTCCAAATTCAGTATAGATAGGCAATTAGGGGGTGCTATAATCAACGTTTATTGGTTTTGTCTAAAAACTCAAAGCATTTCAATGGGAAATTTGCAATTATAATATATCTGCCACAATAAATGCTATCAACACCAAACTAGTGTTGATTGTTTAGCATGCTTCCCGGAAGCCCTGTTTCAGATTTGGTACAGATATATCATTATGGAGCGCTATAATCAACGTAGAACATTTTGGGCCAATTTATCCCTTCTGAGGTCGAGTGCGTTGTAGATGACGCCAAATGGCACTTTTGATCCATAACTTTGTAACTTAATAATATAAATAGTAGAAACATAATGTCTTAGGAGCTAAAAGCTAACAGTGGCCCAATTCTGCTGATGTTGGTGTTGTCTTCCTATCCTTTACAGAAGGTTTTGTATCCAGCCTAGAAAGACAGAGTTTTTCGGGGTTATTTTGCTATTAATCCGTACTGTTACATGCGTCTCTCCATATTTACCGAAATTTGCCACCCCCACCGTTTCGCTTTTGGTTCCACTTTCGTGCGCTTAGTCGTTGGGGCCGACTTGCACGGGGAGGCTTGGACCCTGTTGTAATTGCCTGCAGTTTTAGTTACAATTTTCTCTTTCTGGGGATAAATGTGGGATAAAAATATTTGAAAATATTTTTTATAGATGCGGCCACCTAGAATTTCCCCTTCCAACAAAAGGCCTTTTGACTGCCTTCCACTTCCCTCCCAATCTCCATCCAATCACTAGTGACGGGAGTCCACCTCCCCCTCTCCCTGTTGTGGATGTCTAGATTCAACTAGAAACACGCCCATTTATTACATTACACCATGTCACAATAACATTAGAATCAAACATCTTGCCAAACTAAGTTTTCAATTTGCTTCAATGTGAATGGAGTTGGTGCTTTCTTCACAAAAATCTGTTAGCCGTAGGTGGAGTAGCCTACTGTACTGTCACTTGCTGTAAAAACTCCATTTGGTTTAGGCAAGGGGTGACGGTAAATTTGGAGATATTTACAAAGTAGTTTGTGGATGGACAATACGATCTAACAATAAAGACTGAACAATACAAATGTTTGCTTTTGCTCTGCTCTTCCATTAATCTATCTACTTTTAAACAACTGAAGACTCACAGTTTGTCCAGCCTCACAAGTTCTCTACATACAGCAAAAATGTGAAAACGAATTACAATGAGGGAGTAGGTATCATTATCAGTGTTTTCCACCCACGCCCATCAACGGCAAGTTGACTGATCTTGCTTTTAGTTTGGGCAACCTTTTGCCAATTTGAAGACACAGGCCTGTAATCTTGGTGTAATCTCTGATGAAGACCTATCATGTGAAGTAGTAGCAAAAGTGTTGCAATCATTTTCAGTTAAGGCACATTATTAAGATTGAGGTGTTTTCTTTCATGTGCTGACCTAGTGATGTTTTATTCATTCCTGTCCAGGCTTATTTATAATGACATCCTTTATCCAGGGCTCAGCAGCAGAAATAGATTTAAAAAGGGTCAAACTCTTGTACTTTGATTCCTAAAAGTAGGACCGATTTGCATTATCCTTAGAGTATGGGGCAGTGGAAACCAATCTCCCACCAGTGAAGCTTGATAAATCTTACTAAATGTGGCATCATTGATTGATGAGGCTGCCAGCAAAAAGTTATGGTGCATCACACATTTATAATACATTTAATAATACTGTTTTTTTTAATGTGAAAATGGAATGGAAGTATGACATTCCCCTTGTGTGAGGTACACCTGTACAATCAACGTACAACAAGCCAATACATTAACCTGTAATGACACTGTGTAAGTTAATGTATTGTAGTTGCTGAATTTCTAGACATTTAATTCTCACACATTTAGATTAATTTGAAACATTTATTATTAAAATAGAAAATTAAACCAAACCAGCAGGAAAACAAGAACAGTAATCATTTTACACAATCATACAAAATCTGAAGCACTGAAGTACAACACAGTGGATACACTGACTTTATCAAGCTATGGTCTTGCTTTTGGCCGGTGTGGATGTTTTCCTCTTCCAAGAGCGCTACTGATTCTGTTCCTCATCTGTCCCCCATGTGCTAGATGAAAGGGTCTGAGATAAGGAATGAAATGGTGGGTGTGCAAATAAGAACAATTTATTACACTGTACACTGACTATGTGAAAGAAGATTTAAACACATGCAGTGCAGAGAAAAGCAAAGCTTAGATATTTAACATTGATAAAACTAGCAGACCAAAACACTTTTCCAACTATTGTATAAATGGATGTAATGTATTGGATACCATTTCAAGCGTACAGTGCTAAGGTTACACATTCGGTTTTGCTGTGAATGTTTTTGGGAATGTTTGAACTGAAACCATGTTCACACTAGACTGAAACTAAATGTCTTCTCTGCGTATTGACCTGCTATACACCTAAAAAGCAGTGTTGTCCACAGTGGATAGATAAAGTACCTCGTGTTACAAGGCAAACTGAGCTTTTCCAGAACTGTGATGCATTGCTGCTGTCATTATGGAATTTAGCGGTGATGAAGATAAAGACACTGCAGCCTAAAAACACACATGCAAATAGATCAAACAAAAGCAGAACATGTAAAACACCCAATTTTGCAACACATGCGCAGCATTTAGAGAACAAAATGCTGCAAACTCAGAAAACACAACCAAATATAGAAATGCTGCAAAAACAAAAAAACACAACCAAATAAAATGCTAACTGGAAGAACATGAACAAGAGCCAGACGAATGATGTCCTCAACATCAAGGCAATCTGCAAAGCATCACTGTTTGTGGTGGCCTTGCTGTTCCTCTCTGTCTCTAAAATGAAGTGTCCAGCTGCTGGGAACAAACAGGCAGAGGTTGAACTCCAAACTGGTACATTTGGTAGCTAATTGCATTAGGGGTTAAGTGCTAATTTCCTCAGGTCACCACTCTAATTTCTCAACTCAAGGCTAGTGGTTTCTGAACCACACAGTGCTGAAGGTTAAAGGTTTTAGATTCACAACTTACTGAGAAAACATTAGAGAACCCTTTTGCAATTATGTAAGAACATAATGTTATCTGAAAACTGCTGGTTAAAAAACAAAGCAACTGATCTCCGGTATTCTATAATGGAGTTCAAAGAAATTTCTAAGTAACCCCAAACACTTGACCGGTAGTGTACATAAGAATATGTAAAAAGGAAAAATGTGTGAATTAGGAAACAAAAGGACGATTTAACTCTTCAGAGACACTTGAAAATATATGATTTTCTCGCCTAAATTTTTACCCTTAAAAAAGTGATGCAGTTTCCACATGCTTCGGCCCTCTGGGATGACCCTGAGGTCATTGGGAAGTTAACACTCCCAATTTGTTGGTTCTAGTGGCATTGTGACACTAGGCCTTACTGACACAGAGCTACAGAGGTTAGAACACAGAATTTCTATTTCTGTCCAAGTAAATTATCTGAAAAATTAATAAAAGCGCTACTGTAAGCATATTACATGGGCTTTATAATAAAATAGTACCCTAGCCACATGTCTCAACTTAGAACAGAAAAAATCCAGAAAAAAATGACTTATAAAATGGATTTTATATGAATTTATTTCTACAGATATGTCTGTGCGTTTGTCTTATTTCTTATTTCTAAAAAAGCCAAAAAAGTGCTAAATACAAAACTTCTGAAATACAAAAACAAATCCACATCACTGTCACATATACCTAAAAGAAGTACATACATAGATTTATAGAAATAAGTAATCATAATTTCATGAAATGGTGAAATGCCATCAGAAGGCCAATATTTTTACTTTGAAACAGCTGGAAGGGATCACAGGGTAAGGTTTTTCTGGCCATGTTTGATATCAATCAACTCGTCTTCTTATTGGCTACACAGGGATGCCAGTTTTATGACCTTATCTTCTAATTCGTGGGCTACACGGTCAATCTTTCCCACGTGGGCCCAATGGGGAGTGTGAGATTTCATTTGCTTAGCTTGGGGGTATCTTGAGATAGACTGATGCTATTGGCTGGGAACAAAGTTCATTGGAATCTGCACAAGCCAGAGAATCTAACGGTGTCTTTGGTGCCTCTGTAGCGTGCCCAGGGAAAAAGATACACACGATAGAAACCAAGAAATGACGCACTAGATCTACACATCTAGATTTCTCTACGTCAAAACTTGGGCTGAAACTACAAGATTGTGAAGGGACCAGATAATTATGGATTACAAGGCTTGGATATTCTAATACCTTAGGTTGTTTTCGATGTAGGAAACTAAGGTTTTTGGCGATCTTTCACGGCTGTGGATAAAGACACGAGGACAAAGGTAGGGATGCACGCTCGATTTAGACAGAAACGGTGCAGTGTTTCTTAACTTCATAACGTGATTATAACCGCTGTAAGTCACCTTATGCTTTGTGCGGGGGCTTGATGGAATCACAAGACTTTAAGCTTTCTAATGATGTGCTGCATGACCGTGTTGATTTTATGCTTGCAATTCATAAAAAACAATTCATGAAAACACGTTGTGGAAAAACAGGTACCTTTTGGGGAACCGTGCTGTCAGAGAGAGGTGCAGACACGCAGAACTAGCCATTAAACTTGGAAAAAACACTGAAGCACACTAAGGGATTCCATGTATCGTACCTAAACCAACTTTTGTCCAGAGAAGCTGGCTTTATCAGAGTTCCTAACTTGAAAGTCCACACAAAGTTTATAAATGCTGCATTCAATCAACCATCCATTTATTAAACAGATCTGTCAGCTGTGAATTAAGTTTAGATCAGACCCACAGAAACGCGTCAAAAAAGCATTTTACCCACAATGAGATACCCAAAGTACATTAAAATATTGTTTAGAAATAAATGGCGAGGTCTGTTGTAAAAATATATGAGCGGATGCAGAACTTAAAAAAATATTGAAAATGAAAGGGTGCAAGTCTACAGGAAAGAAGAAGACACGGACAAAAGGGATGCCATTTGTTTTAACTCTTTATCATTATGTCATCAATGTTACATTTTATCTGAGACCACTCACAACGTTTATTTAAACACAATATCCAACTGCCCTTATACTACCAACAACTTTGCACGGTTTCCAGATACAAAGCTATATCTCATTAACTCAAAGAAGACTTTTCATGAAACAGTGCACCAATAAAATCCTTTCTTAGACCTTTCTATTCTTGAATCCAGAATTACATTTTATTGAGGTCTTTACACAAAAAGCTCCAGCCCTTGAAGGACGGTCTCAATTGCAATGAAAGGAACAGCTCACCAAACACATAACTAAACAAAAATCTCAGAACAATGTAACAAGGAAAACAAGCAGGGTGATCTCTTGGGGATAGCATTACCCTAAACAAATGTACATGATGTTGAGTAAAATAACACGCTTTGTGACAAACAAACTGGCCCTTCCATTGTAAAGAAAAAAATTGAAAAATTAAAGGTTTCATGACATGGTACTCTTTGGATGCATTTATGTAGACCATAGTGGTCCCCAAATACTGTCTCTGAAGTCTCTTTCCCAAAATTCAGCTTTGGTGCAGAATTACAGCCATCAAAGCTAGTCCCACAATCAGCTTTCCTGAGTATGTGCCATTTCCGAGTCTGTAGCATTTGAGGAAGAGAGAGGGGGCAAGTTGAAGGTTGGGGGTGTGGCCTAGACCAACTGCCCCTTTGCTCGTTTGAAATCCATGATGTCTCTCTCTCATTGGTGGGCCAAATTCTCTGGGCGGGCAAAACAGAGAAATGGTAGGTAACGATTCCAGATCGTCATCCTTGCTAGCGGTAGACGGGGGTGTCATGAACAAACCCGACGTTTTTAAATAGTTTAGCCTGCAGTGTTTTCTTTTTTGCTGCCTCCAGCTTCTTTTGAAACAAAATTTGTCTTCTGGCTGTGACAACAGCCACACGCCGAGAGTCCAAAGTAACAAACCTTCGATTTTCTGTGTGTGTGTCGTGTTTCCTGCTGTGATGACCAGCCACGCTTACCTCACGCATGAAGCGGTACTAATCTGCAATGGAAAAAGGACCATGGGGCACCGCGGTCGAGTTGAGTCGAGCCAAATCCAGCAGGTGCCACTAATGGAAAAACACCATAAGTTGTTATAAATAAAGGCCTATAATGCCCATAAAACAATCTTAAAAAAAACGATTTCATCAACTAGAATATGATATTTGTTATTTCCATCTTCAAAGAGAGATATCTAATTTAATCCATCAACATTATCTCATGGTTTTGTCATTACAGACTTTTGTGATACTGTAGCTTAATCAACATTAACGCTATGCCATATTTGATACCTTGGCCAACCACCAACCGCTCCATATGAAACGGCCAGAACATCACTTGACAAAAAGCTTTTAAAACGGCGACCCAAAATTCTTGATAGCATCAGCCTTTGTAGATTAACTTCAGATTTTCACAGTGCACACAAGGATCAGCAAAAAAGGTGTGTGGGCTCTCCATCTCTGTTGGGCATTTGCATTGAGTCTGCAATTTTTACAAAAACACAACAAAAACCCAAATTCTTAACACTAACCACAAAATCGACCTATATACAGATGAGATAATACTTTATTTAAAGGCCAAGACGCCACTTCATCAGTGTGTCCTATCCAACACAGCAGTATACAATAAATGTAAACAGAAGAAAAATAAATCGCCATACCTTAACCTAAATCTGACATCTTTCTCACCATGCACACAGAACAACCATGCTTGTGATCACCACACAACCTAAATCCCACAACTGCTCCATAGATTATAGTGACCAGCAATTATGTACCGGCGTTATACCACAAGAGTGATTCTAATCACCAAGAAAGTAATCTTAAATTATTTCTTTTTTGTATTTCTTTTATAAACTTTTTAAATGGGAAATAAGGGGAATTAATCAGTGCAACACCTAGCTGCTGGTAAATCAGCTCTTTAGCAACGCCGTCCAGTGGATGGAACGCTTTCTCCACTGAAGCAAAGCTGTTTTCTCCACTTATACACGATTTCATAAATTGAAAGTATTAAATCTTCACAAACACGCTCATGCAGCACACCATTTGAAAGCCTAAAGTCTTGTGATTAACAATTAAGCCCACACATCCACACATGAGGATTTGTAGCAGTTAAACAACTGTTATAAAGTTAAAAACAGAAAAAAATAAACAGAAACATTCTGCGCCTCTAGTGTCTGAAGTGGAATGTGCATTCATACCTTTTTCCTCGTGTCAGTGAAAGATTGCCAAAAACCTTTTTTTTCCTACATCACCAACAATCCAAGGAATTAGAATATCCAAGCCATTTTATCCAAAACGAGCAGGTTCCCTCACAATCTTGTTGTTTCAAGCCGAGTTTCAAGGGGAAGAAAGCTAAACACTACGGGAACCAACACGGGAAAGATTGACATCTATTATTTCCAGTTAAAACTAGATGTCATGAAACCGGCCTACCTGTTTAGCCAATAAGAAGACAAATTGATTGATACTAAACTTGACCAGAAAACGTTAACCCTGTGATGGCTGAAGTTGTGTCAAATATGTCATTTCACCATTTCATCAATTTATAATTACTTATTCCTATAAATGTATGTATATAGTTATTTTAAGAATGTGTGTGATTGATGTGGATGTGTTTTTGTATTTGAGAAGTTTTGTATTTTGAATTTTTTGGCTTTTTTCTTAAAGAAAATAAAAAAAACACACAGACATGTCTGTAGAAATAACTTCATAAAATATCAATTTTCTGAGTGTTTTTCTTCTGGATTTTTTCTGTTTTAAGTTGGCTAGGGTACTAGTTTTGTGTGTAGCCATTCTAATATGCTTACAGTAGTGTTTTTAAATGATTTTACTGATTCTTTACTTGGACGAAAATAGAAAACCTCTATTCTAACCTCTTTATCTCTGTGTCAGTAAGACCTAGAATCCCACTGACACTTGGAACCAAACATTTAGAGTGTTAACTTCCCAATGACCTCAGGCACATCCAGAGGGCCAAAGTACATGGGAACTGTGTCACTTTGTTTTTGGTAAAACATTTAGGCTAGGAGAGCATGTATTTTCAAGTGTCTCTAAAGAGGGCTCGCTAAAAGTAGTCCAGTAAACCTACTCAGTGGTAAACAACCAGGAGAGACTTGGACAAAAAACAGTTCCCTGGCTCAACTTTGTGTAACTTAATCTGTCGAGCAAGGCAGAAATGGAAAGTAAGTAGTGCTCAATATATTCAGATACACTTAATATGGAAAAATCACACAAAGAGAGAATCCATAAAAACACACAAACACACACACTCACACACACACACACACACACACACACACACACACACACACACACACACACACCCTGTGACATACCTTAATCTACAAACACCAGCCCCAAGCATGCTGTTTTGATTTTAC
This sequence comes from Etheostoma cragini, assembly GCF_013103735.1. Lineage (NCBI taxonomy): Eukaryota > Metazoa > Chordata > Actinopteri > Perciformes > Percidae > Etheostoma > Etheostoma cragini. Next base: position 10,285,428 of record NC_048415.1, on the reverse strand, counting down.
TCCAAAGAGGGTCTAGAGGGTCATACCTGTAGTAAATGTCTCCATGGATGCAGCATAGACGAAACAAATGTTTTGATGATGAAGCAAAGCGACCATAGTTTGTCAGTAAATTATCTGAGAAATGCTGAGAGAGTTTTAGTTGATTTCCTTTGCCTCCTTCAGACATGAACACACCTGGAAACATAGCTGAAAAAGAAGGTCTCTTCTAACTTCAGGCCTATCCATCTGTGTACTGTAGGCATGTTGAAACAGAAGTTTAGAGGCCAATTACTCATGGTGAAAGGTCTGACTCATACAGCTATATTTAATACACAACTATTCATATCTTCTAAAACAACCCATAGGAGCGATTCATAAATTAACGCCCCTAGTGGTGGTAGGAAATAAAAACACAGGAGCATTTTCTATCCTAACAGATAAACCACACAACATAATGCTAGCTGTTTAAAAAGCCTTTGTTAATGTTGTAAAACGGTTGCAGTATGGTTAAGTTAAGGCACCAAAACTATTTAATTAGGTTTAGAGAAAGATTGTGGTTTATGTGTTTGTTTATGTTTATGTGGTTATGTTACTTCCCTTCTGGTAATGCACATGACACAGAACTTGATTTAGCTCTGTGCAGTCCATAAAAAAACGAATCCCAGTCCCCTGGGTTAATGTCCTGTGTTTATTTTACCCATACGCCACCACAACCGGAATATGAGGCTCTAATGCATCATCATCTTCCTTCGTGCTTTGCTCCCGGGATAAATATGGGAGGCCACTAGAGGGCTCCGCCAGTGCAAACTTAAGTGTCACTACCCAATGTGAGGAGAGTGCAGATTTGAGTCACGCATGAGTCACTTTGCGACGAGTTAAGCTGTGAGTTGCGCATGCGTCACTTTGTGACAAGTAGTTAGCATGTACGATGCTAAAGAGAGACTTCTGTAGCAAATGTCAATACAGTAAAAACTGGCCTACTTAACAGTATAAATGGGCATAATCAAAAAAGTTGGTCCAAGTTAGCATCAAACACAACAAAGGCTGTCAGTTAAATGGTGTTTTGAGCTAACATTAGGAATCAAACTGTAATAGATAGCTACGTTTTTGAAATGACTAGTAGCTTAGATACAAGCTAGCAATCCAATACAACGAAGGTTGTCAGTTAAATGCTTTTTCGAGCTAACATTAGCATCTAACCAATTATAGACAGATAGCTAAAATGTCTTTGAAATGATTCCCATCTTGTTGTTGTTTGGGGTTTTTGTTGTGATTAGTTTTCCCTCTTGGCCCTCCTTATGTTTGTGTCTCAGTGTTCTCTCCGGTCTCATGTTGTCGGTCTGGTATTGTGTTCCCCTCAGTGTCGGTATGTTCTGTTTCCTGTTTTATTTTGAAGTCTATTTTTTTGTCTCGTCTTGCCTCAAGCTTTACTTCCTGTATCTTCCCACTCTTGTGATTACCTGATGTTTTCCCACCTGATTCCCTGCGCTCTTGTCACCTGCCTCTCGTTACCTTGTGTATTTAATGTCTGTGCTTCCCTTGTCTCTTGTCAGATCCTTCTGGTTAGTCTGCCTGTTTGTTCCTCGTCTGGCAGTATTCCCGTTCCTGTTACCAGCTTCCATGTGTCTCCCCTGCCTTTTTTGTCCTGCCTGTTCCTCGCCCTTTTTCCCTCTGGGGTTTTTTGTGCTTATGGATTTTTTTTGCCTTGGAAGATTTTGGAGTTTGATCCCTTGTGGGTTTCTTTCTGCTTCTGTGAATAAATCTTCATTACATGCACCTGCGTGCCTCTTTGTGCTCTGCTTTTGGGTCCTCATTCCTGCCACATCGTAACACATCTTCTCTTATTGTTTGTAATGATAAAGTTTATTTCATGGATTTCACAAATTTCAGTATGACATTTATGTCGTATACCATTTAAATCTGAGCACTAACATCTGCACTCGGCCAGAGCCGGTCTGAAACAACTCTCATCGGGTATGACGCGCTATGCCGTAAACAGTTTGCATCTGAGCATGCGCAACTCAAATCTGCACTCTCCTCACTATGGACAATGACAGTAAGTATGAGTCGTAATTGCTGCTTTAACAAACAACATATGGGAACTTTTTTCGGGGAAGGACAGTCTCTACATTTGACTGAACTACCATTTGTCTTATGCTAGCAAGGAGATGGACACATGTACAAATCGCATGGCTGCCTGTTTATAAGAATGAAACATGTTACATGTCTCTCTTTTAACTGCTAACTCTTCCTGAACATTCAACAGATTTCATCCTACTTGCTGAGTCATTGAACTGTGGATGAGAAGTAAATCAAATAGTACTACCTTTCCTTTTGATGAAAGTGCTCCAAATTCTTGTTCCCTTCTCAAGTTAACTTGGCTTCAGATCCTGGAGAAAACAACTCCCAGATTAAAACCATTATATCCAAGATCATAATTGGACTCACATTAAGCCAACAGCTCAATTGGTCAACTACTGTCATTTAAAAATAACTTTGTAGGCCCACTGGAGATCTGCTAATTATGCTCCCCTGACCCCCCTAAATAATCCCTTGCTCTCACAGTTAAACAGTAACAGAAAGGCCACAATTAAGTCCACATAGTTATTGTAATAGAGGTGATTGGGTCAATGTTAGGTTAGTTGCAACCCCCACCCAAGTTTCTTATCTTATCTCTCTCAATCTTGCTCTGCTAGCTTGACATTCCTGGGTATTAAGTTGCCTCCCTCCAAAAGATTTTTCTCCCTTTCTATATAGGCCTTATGTATTCACATGATAACTATTTCACGTAACTATTTTCAGTCCCCACAGTCCTTTTTTATAGTGTGAGCCCCATGTGAAATATGTATCTCGTAGTACCATAAAAGACCTAGTTAATTCTCATTAAATCAACACAGGCCAACACAAACAACTGAACAGAAAGGCAGACAGCTTGGAGCCAATGCAAAAATGAGCAAACAATAAAGTTATGACCCAGAGTGTAGTCTTGCTTTGGCAGACCATCCTCCACATGCTGCGGAGGAGGGTCTGGCTAGTCCACACAGCATTCCGGGATGGGAGAAAAATGTGCTCTGGCTTATCGTCATTTCTAAAAATCTATCACAATCATTATGGGCGGCGCTAACCTCTGCATGCAGCTGCTGCAAATTAGCTCTGGGAAGCAACTTGTTTTGGTGGAACGTGTACGTTCAATAGTTCTTTTAGTTGTGCGAGAGATAACTCAGATTGGACAGATAGTCTAGCAAGCTGTCTTAATTTACAATCCAGAGATCTGAGTAGCAGTTACCATAGTCCTCCTAAATTGATCACAGTTTAAAATTCCAACTCAAAGAGAGCAATAGGAAACACATCACATCGCCAAAAAGACATGCATCTGGCGGAAAATTCCTGCGCCAACGGAGCAATCCTGTAGGTGAAACATCGTGGATATAGGCTCTGACCTAAAGAACATACCCTTACTGTGAGCACTCACGGTTTTCATGTGCAAATAGGAACTATTAGTGACGTTAAAGGTGGGCTCATTGAGAGGTGAGCGGTAGCTACTGTAATGTGGCAGAATTCTTGTGTGGCCTTCTTGTACTTGGACCTATTTTTAAGTTATTTATATTCGACACGCAGTTCTGAGATCTCAGCCACGACATTATCATAACATAAGGACAAGAGCCTAAGCTGCAAAAACAAAACCTAGATATCACAAACCATAGCTTTCTTTTAGAATACAACCAGCTTCCTCCCCAGCATGCTACACCTTGAAGATTCACTGGAACGGCAAAGACACTAGGGGGGAGAGAGGTGTCTTTTCTTTGGATGAGCATATCGTCATGGCCTGGTCTCATCTCAGAAAACAAGTTCTGACACAGGCAGTAGAGCTGAGTTCTGCTTAAGACAGATATGGTCACATAAGAGGATACATGTACCATCTTAGAGGTCTCATGTCTATGACCCATCCATGTTGTGTTAACACAACCACAGCGAGATGAAGGATACAGAAAGGATACAGGGAAGTCATACAGACTGATTTTGCCCCCTAAACCCATAAAGGTCACATTAAGAACACAAGCAGAGAGCCCAATTACAATATGTAGGGAGCTTTGGTGCTGCAATGTTGAGTGAACGTCTTTTTTTTTGTCGGGCTCATATTTGCAGGTCCGGGCCTAGGTTGCTGACAGAATTATGCAAATTTTAGTGTGTGGATCCACAAGAATGAGAGGTGCCCTGTCTGAGGATTCCAAACTATAATAATAAAACATTATCATTTCTCAGCTAGGGCTGGAATGTGATTTAATTGTGCTCAAATGGACATGTTTACAGGGAGGCTTTAATGGATCCATTGCTGATGGTCTCATGTATCCCTAATCATTACTGTAAAATTCACTTGAGAGCATCACAGAGCAGATAGCACTGTGGGGTTTTTATTCTCTGCCATCATTCTTACGCTCTGTTTCCCATTAAAGAACCATTATCCCTACAGTACTGAGCCTGTTTTGTGAGTGTTTTAGCCGACATTTGAGACCAGAGTCAAGATGAGGTTTTTTTATTTTATTTTAGAAATTGTACAACAGTTTTCTCGAGATATAAGACTTTTATGTTTGAGTACAAATCTTCCTGCTCTTGGTGTTTGTTGGTGACTGTCTCTATATAAATCCAAGTAATTCGGAGTGATTCTTGCCAGATACATTCCTTGGCTTGTATGGGCATGTGTAGTAAAAACCTTAACAAGGAAAACGTGTCTTTCTTCTCAGCCATAAAGCCAAAATGACATCCCACTTTGTACACTGAATCAAATTCATCAAAGAATGAGGGAATATTGCCTGGTGTGCAAATTTTATGTTTAAGATAGTTTTTCAAATGCAATGCAAATTGAAACTAGATCTGTCAACCTTTTCACGATAATGATACATTCAGAAAGAAATCGGTTTAACTGAATTGTAAATAATAAAAATAGTGTAACCAAGTGGCAAATGTAGCTTTAAAACGAAATACAAAATAGATTAACACTTCCATGTTGTAACTTGTAGAATTGCCATGGACAATAAAAGCAATGGGCACTGGTGGAACATCTAGAGCAAATGAGGAATCAGAAGTCTTTTAAACCTTTCTGAAAAATAAAAAAATAAAAATTCTATATGCCAATTGCAACAGCTCAGCATACTAAGTAACTAACTAACCTAAACTAAGGTTTTGTTAAAATTAGAAAAGGTGTTCAGTCATGCCAAATTCCATACAAATTAAGTGGTACTCCAGCAATTTATTACTTCACTCCACAAAGTTGAGGTACATGGAAGACACACTGTATAACCTGACCTTTAGGCACCAGTATGTAAAAGCTCTTAAAAGGCTGAATCCTACATTTAGCATACTGCTATGATCTTTGAATTTGAATTCCCCAGCCAATGTCAAACTTTGATAACCCTGATGAAAAGCCTGAAAAGGATTTATCCTGGGGGGGAACAAATTTCATAGTAGTCCATCCCATATTTGTAGACTCTTTCACTCTGGACCAGCATTGGACAGATCAATCAGCAGAGCCGTCTCTAAATGTTTAAGTCACTGATAGCATTACTAAGCATTTCTCACACTAATGTAATTAGAGTAGAAAAAGCAATAGACTCTGGAGATTACAATACATCATCTATGTTAATCTCTGATTTAATTGAACGGAAATTAGGCTTCAGTGTGTTTATCACAATGATGAAATACTGTATAATATCCTGCAGATGGCAGCAAAGCCTTTTGAGAAAACAGGTCTGAGAGTCAGAGGGGAAGCAGAATTCAGCAAAAAAAAAAAAAAAAACGTTTAGACAGGATAAGTGCAATTTTCTTTTATTACATCTATCTATCTATCTATCTATGTATCTCATGTCAGTGTTTCTTCACTGTGTGCGCCAGCCATGATGGTGATATTCAGTGATCATGATTTGACAGGTAGATGGAGTGGATCCATCACTTGTACTAGGTATACACTGAGGTGGTAAGAGACCCTGCTGTCTCTGCATTTTATATATTTACTATGGCTCCTTGGCTGCTCATTTGCATCTTCCAGATCTCAACACAGCGCTGCTTTCTCCTTAGTGAATCAGTATGTTGCAAAGTACCTCTGTGACACCTTTACTATTCTGGCTGGAGTTTATACGTCGGTAAATCTCTTATTATAAAAGGCGGCCATAAACATCTAATGGTCTTGCATGAATATTTTAGAGCCCTGGTGCTATACAGAAATGACCTCTGGAAAACCACAACCTTAAAAAAGGCACATCTCAGACAGATAACCTCCAGGGCCAACTCAAGGCCCCTTGTTTCTTCTTTTGGCTTTTTTCGTGGCTTGATTGGATTGATTTGTCATTTACAACAGAAAAGAGCTTGGCCACGGGGCTGTGGATAATCCAATTTATCGCTTTGCCATTTATTAAAAAATTCTGTGGCTTTTGGGTCCACTGTCACATCGATTCGTTGATTGCTTGCTTAGCTGGGTCCTAATGAGCTGCTGTCTGAATCACTGCATAATCACCGCCCTAATTCACTTCCTCGCCTGCCCTCACACTCGGTCTGCTGGCTCACCACTATTAGAAAAGAATGGACTGAAACAGTTTTCTGAGCAGACAATTAGTGACATCATCCTTGAAACAGGGTGTCATTCTGCATATATTAGCCCTTAATAAATGACAATTGTCTTGCGACTGAGCAGAATGTTGTCACAGATTGCTGTTTCAGGTGACAAGGACCTCGCTGGCACATCATCTGCAGCTGGTGCACGTATGAATTAAACAGCCATGAACAGTGAGATCTTAGGAGAAAGGACTTCAAATATTGGGATGCTTCACCAGAGCACTAGATTATTTAAAATGTAGTTTAGATGTTTGTAATTGAAGCAAGGGAAACACTTTAGATTACAACCTTGAAATTACAGAGTAAACATGTTGTGCATACAGGGTATCAATGGAATAATTACTGGGTAGTTACTGGTAGGTATAAAAGGTTAGAAGTACAATGAGCACAAATTTGCTTTAGGGTATGTTAAACTGTAAGTAAAAGTATTGTTTGAATGAAGGCCTGCATACACAACAAGAGTCAGCTTTCTTTTACAGCCTGTATACCCTGTCAATACAGTGTAAAAGTCGTGAGCAAGATTCCACTTTGTTACAGCCTGCGCACTCTGGACTGTAATTATTATGTTTTTTCATGTTTTTAAAGCTTTGTCTTAATTTTTGTGTACTTTGACTTTTCAAAAAAGTCAACACGCATATAACACAACACAGAATGTTCAAAGCTGTTATACCCTCACTCCCTAACCTTTCTTTTGCTCCTCTACATGTTTACTTTCATATGGGTACCCAGTAAGTATTTTATGGATACCCTGGATATGCCAACTAATCACACTGTAATCTGCAGGCGATACTCTAAAGCTAATGTTTGGCAAATACAGTACGCTTTTCTACCAATTTGCTTCCCCCTTTTTGCAGACATTTTACTTTGAGGTTATCAAATATATGAAGATAGATGAGAGAGCAAATACCACCAGGTGAAAGTTTACCTCTGCACCAATATCAGCCTGTCTGGGTGGCATTTATCAAGCTTGAAGAGAAGCTTAAGGACCCATCGGAATAGGTTTGTGAAGAGGCTGGTGAACAAATATAGGAGGAAGCTAATCAAGCCATCTATCAAGAAAAGAAGTGCACCATCTGTGTGCTTCCTCACTTGTTTTCAATGCAAGTCCCAGTGTTATGAATGATGTACAATGTATGTGCCGGTGCAATATTTTAGTTAAACAACTCTTACCAGCTTTTTGCATATTCCCCAAGGATCACAGACAATAAGACATGAGTAGAGATATCTAGAAGAAGAATCACATCATCACATACTTTATCAGCCAAAAGTGACAGGCAAAATGGTTTTCAGACAACATTTCTTTAATACAAAGTCAACATATCTACATACACAGTGGCTTTAAACCAATTATTGTTTCAGTCAGAAGTAACAGTTTGAAATTGATAGCACTTGGCCCTTATACAAAGGAAAAACTATTTTGCTGAGTTTGGATTCTTTTTGTCGGTATGTACTGTATATGTTATATTCTTTTTGATGCCATTTTGTTAGTGTAGTTGTTTAGTTAGTCCTCTCCATCCCCCAAATATTCTGCAACATATTCCAGTAAATTTGGCATCATTTTTTTAAAAGTCTAGCATCTTTACATAAGTCAAACACGTTGCACAAGCTTCCAAAGACTTCCACAGTTTTCAGTTTTGGCATTTGGGCCATTAGTACCAGTCTTTTTGAGGTCCATAAGACTTCAGTTCAGAATTTTAGTTCATTATGAAACATCTCAAGGTTCCCACTATTCAGAAATGATGTGCTGGAAATGTGAATTTGCAGCAGTTTTTGGTTGTCTTGGTCTTCCCTTGGTTGCATTGCACTGCTCCGTTTCATTGAGTGCTGATTTTTTTCTGCATCCCACAACAAAACATGACTGAAAAAAAACAGAGTATGGTTCTATACAAAGCTTAAAAATGCTCTAGGGAGTAAATAAATCATGAATAAATGTTATGTTGCAACTGAACTATGTATGGCCTTTAGCAGACCTGCATTTCTCAATCAGCCAATGATATATTTATGGATAACACTGGCATTTTAGGCAGTTGGAGAGCTGGGGACCTTCTCGGGATTTGTGGGAAATCTTTAAGGAATAAAAAAAACACACTTAGGTGCTATTGTTTCTCACATTAGTGGATAAATTAAGAACACCTTTGTAATGACATTTCGTTTTGGAACTTGAGACTTTGGAAGTCTACGTATTTAAAAATAATCAGTTTTTAAACCACTAATTCCATGGTGTAAAAGAGAAAGGTCCATCAGATCTCTACCGGTGCTAACGCCAGGGCAAGAAAAAGTTCACATCTACATTGAGAATGAGTATGTAACAGGACCTTGAATTGATTGTTGATTAGCAACTCAAATGGTTAGTGAGTGTACTAACTTCCCACCCTCAGCTAAAATATACCAGCAGATCTCGAATGCTAATTTTACGCCCTCATTGATGCTATAGGTGTGAGAACAGGAGCTGGCTTGTTCCCAAGTTTAAGGAGAAAAAAGGCAAGTTGTAATTAAAGACCAGAGAGCCGGGCTGGAGAAAGAACAAACAGGAAGTCGTATATGAACAGAACCTTTATCGTTGTGATTCTGTCCCCAATTAAAAGTATGAGATTTAAGGGGCAAATTATACAAATACATATAATCTATATATTTGTTTATTTACAGGTATATTCTAGATCATAGTGGATATCTAACAAAATGAATGACCACATTATGTCAGAAAATAATAAAAAGTAAAAAAAGAGAAAGAACTTAAGAGGATTTTCTTAAAAACTGAGGGACATAGTCTGTACATGATTATACAAGGTACAGTAGGTCACGTTGGGCTGATATAGCTAACAAAAATTCAATTATGAAATTTTTGATTGAGTAGATCTTTTGTAGACCAGTTCATCATTCAACAGTTGCTTAAAAAAAGAAAGAATGCTAATTCCTAAAAGTTAATGATAATAAAGAATCAAAACAAGATACAAAAAATGGCATCTCCTCATCGGCACAGGATCTACCCAGGGGTAGAAGTTAAACATTGGGGAGTGGAGGCAGACAATTCAGGCATAGCACTGACATCACCGCCGCTTTTTCTCAAGAAACGCACAATATTTCTAAGATTACAAGAAACAATCACACAAGCAAAAAAAAAGTCATATTTTCAAACATGAGCACTGGCTGGTATAAAAAAAAAGATGATAAGGAGAACAATGTCATTAATACTAAGTGTTTGGATATATCTTTATATTTTGCATTTAAATATATATATGCATGTGTGAGTGTGCAGTAATATATATATATATATATATATATATATATATATATATATATATATATATATATATATATATATATATATATATATATATATATATATATATATATATATATATATATATATATGCACACATACACACAGACATGTTATACTTAACATTTCTACAGTGAAAAAATAGAATGTCTTTTAACGTAATATGAACAAATAAGCATTTCTCTTTTCCTGCTAATTTAAAAAATGTGATACAACATCTCTGTTAAAAAACTAAACCAAAACTAAAATAAAAAGTCAACTATGTAATGTAAAATAAGTCCTCATAATACAACAGTAATGTTTTCATAATGTTACAATAACAATAAGGCTTTTTTGGAAATAAGAAAAGATTACACACAGTTCTGTCAATCACTCTGGTTTTTGTGCACACCCTTTGAAAACCTCCACAGAGTCCGCACACAGATCCATACCAAAGCACTGAGCTCAAGATTTCAAAAGTTAGATTTTTTTTTCTTCAAACACATATACTTTAGTGCGCCAAATCCGACCTGCAGTTGTTTTGTGGGTATTTCTTTCAAGTTTCATTTCTTTTTTCCTTAGGCATGTGCAAGTAACTCGTACCAAAGAATTTCATTATCACATCATGGCATCGAGATCCAACATGTCTGCCTGGTCTAGCGGTGTTACTCATGGTGACATTATCTCTAAAACAGAGGACAAAAACCAAAGCAACTACTTTGTTTACCCACCTGTTACCAAACACACATACAGTTGAACTAAAGGCCAATTTTTCCAACCACAAAAACATACAGCTTTGTAACTGCAATGGGCTTCAGCCACTCTGGAGTGTCTTACACAATAAAATAGATGATTATAGAAGAGGCCGGAAAAAAAGAGATGTGAAAAAGACAGATGAACGATGTTGTCATGTGAATGCGCTTTCAGTCATGCCTGCCTTGGCGCGAGTGGATAGCAGAGCTCTCCCATAAGAGTCACACTTTCACAGATAAGCAGCATGTTTGGTTTTGACAAAAAATAAAAAAACAAAAAGAGATAATTCCTCATAAGACAAGTTTGAAACGATGATGAACGTTGGTCACTGTACACAAAGAAAGCTTCGACTCTGCGGCAATCCTTGCTTGGTTGTTCAGTTTGTTCCAAAGCTCCTTGCCCACCAGGTTCATCTATTGTTCAAAATGTTGGATGTTAACACCGAAGCCCCATGATGCAATGGTTCCAAATAGAGGAGTGATTGTGAAAAACATCGGATACTGTTGCCATTTCTCCCACCTTGACCATCTTGCAACAGCCAAGGTTTTCCTCCGATTGATCTGGTGACTGAGGCACGAGCCTCCTGGGGCACTTCTTAAATACACTGTGGTACTTTTCAACACCACTGTGGTCACCTGGCTTGGGATACTGATTTTACACAAGTTCACAATTCATAAAACTAACTGATCTTAAGAGATGTTTTTTCTGCTTTCTTCTCCACAACCACTGCCAATGCCTTGTCTAAGCTCATAACGCTTGAGAACAGGCAGTTGCGTGATGTGTACTTTAACAGTTGAGTGTTCTTCCACACAAATTAGGCATATCATTTGTGGGACATTGCAAAAAAACTCAAAGTTTACTTGATGCTAGATGGTAGTGTTCTCGTGCTAGTTTCGTTTCCACCTTTTGTTTGTTTTACCAGAGGTTGGGGAAAACCATTTGTGTTCACACAGGCAACCGCAATTTGGTCATTTCTCTGGATATCACTCACCAAATGTGTTGATAGAAATACTTGAACCCCCATTTACACCCAGGTATATAAAACAAAGAAAGTCACCCCTTATTGGCTACATCCATTTGCCTCTCATTAATTTTTGCTGTTGCCTTCTCCTTCATTAACTGTTGCTTGTTACGTTGTATCACAAAGATATTTTTGAGAAGAGAAATGTCCACGACTGTTTACAATGTCCTCCACATTGAAACACTTGAGGTAAAGTAAGCAGTCTGACACTTTGATCGAATCCCGCCCCACAGCCTGAGCCACAGCGTCTGGTTCCTCTGCTGATGAGGATTTTCTTTTTCTTGATGATGGGATATTTTGCTCGTTTCCTCACAAAGGGTCACTTGGTCGAATTGGAATTTTTCTCAACAAGTTGGTTGGGCGTTGTCTTAAAATCTACAGTAGGATCCTGTTTGGTGTGTCTGAATTAATGATGGTGTTATTGTCGTCTGCTGTCTTCATTTATAATATTTTAACGTTTCTATGGCTCAGGAGGCTGTTGAGGGGAGGGGCTGGGGGGTGGGGTGGGGGGCCAACAGGACACTGGGGGGAAGAGATGGCTTTTTTACGTTGCATAGTGATCAAAGCTTCCTAAGTACTCCAGAGCTGCATGATAGCAGAATTGGTATTCATCCTGTAGGGAAGAAACACACACATAGAGGAGAAACATTCATCAGAACAAAATCCCACCAGTAGTTTAAAATGTTTGCAATGATAATTAAAATTAAAGCAAAATACAGTAGCCTAATTGTTGAAGCAAACTATGTCCTCACACAGATATTAAGACAACTACTGTATATAATATAAATAATTTAATATACATTTTTTAGTCAAGTTTAACTAACCTCCAAAATACAAAATTCTATGGTAAAATTGTGTAATTTGTGTAAGACGTAGTGGATGTTTTTGTGTATGTCCTGACCTCAGTCTGGACCATGGCTGGCCTCTGGGTCCGGAGCATCTTCACTGTTTGAAAGATATCAACCACGCCTTCATAACGCATTCGTTCCAGGACGATGCTAAGGGTGATGAAGACTCCGGTCCTGCCCACACCGGCACTAGAAACACGTAAAGACGAAGTGAATTAATAAGAATGCAGTAAATATGTCTTGGCTGAATGATGAATCTTGATTTGGGCTAAGGATTTTTTTTTTTCTCTTGTGTGTTATTTTCTTGTCCCATACCATACATGTACTTTGTGACTCTACATTAGTCTAACCAAGACCAGCAGAATAACACTAATCTTCAAACAATTACAAACCTAAAATTTCTCTTAAATGCATGCTATATCTACAACAGGATATAGTTGTAAAGTTGCACTGGGAAACTTTGCACATTTGCAGCTCTCTGACTGCCTAAAGGTGTCAACCGTTCAAAAACCTTTCACAGCCATAAATCCTGTGGCAGAGTAATGCAACGTTGGCAATGGCAAAGACGCAATCTGAATGTGTGAATCCACTTTGATGTGCCCCAACATTCTCGTCAAACACAAAACAAGGCCTCAAGGACAGAGAGACACACTCCAAATCAGACACACAAACAACCAGGCTAACATGTTGTCTCATTAAGCCCCTCCCATGTGTCGAGAAGCTCAGCCTGCTGCTGCTCACCAGAAATACTGAGTCTTAGCTCAGATCCTGAAATACTTGAGAGCTGCCTCTCTAAGCTGCTTTGCTGTGAAATGACTTCCACTTCACCAATGGAACAATAATTGATATGACAACAGATTTATTTGGGCTTCTTCCAGCCTCTGATGCTATTTTGTTGAGTGAAGAATGGAAGCAAGGGACAGACACTTTTGGTGTATGTGTGCGTGTGTGTGCCCCTACAAGTGTACGTCTGTTGGGGGACAAAGCTAGAAGTAGGACAAAAGATATATTGAACACAGTAGTTATTGAGCCTAGCCATGCAGAACATACGACCACCCCAAACACATACACACCCACCCACTACCAAACCCCGCGCTGCAGTATCTCTCAGTCCACCCAAAGCCTCTTCCTGGGAGTCGGTCACAGATTGTCACATGGACTCTTAAAATTCACTCAGAGCTCCTCTCTCTCCCTCCCTCTGTCCAGGAAGATCGACTCTCCAAATCTGAAGGCTCACAGAGCCGCTGCAGACTGAGAGGATTTGGTGTCCCCATTCACAGGAAGTAATCAGGCAATTAATGACAAAAAGCATGTGGGTCTATTAGATAGTGGCTGAGGAGGGGAGAGGAGGAGGAAGAAGAAAAGAGGGTGGGAGTTGAATAAAGGAAGGCTGGGAGAATGGGTGGATGGATGGAGAGGAAAAGAGAGAGAGAGAAATAGAGAGTGAAATAGAAAGGATTAAGAAACAGACAATGACACACTGGGAAGGCCGGTGACAGAAGACGAAAGAGTACGAGAAAAGGACGGCATAAGCTCTCCACTTGGGAGATGAAAAGCCTGAAGGAAAAGGAAGGGAGGAAGAGGAGGTGGCTATGGTAATGACAGAGGAAGACACCAACAGAAGCTTAATTCTTCTTTTTTTTCACTACTCAAGAGAAACTTTCTTTCCAAAATTAGATATTTGCCTTCAGACAAAGTGACACCTACTCTTAAAAAATAATTTGTTAAAAAGTATAAAATACCGCTAAGTATTGATATGGACGGCAGGTGACTCAAGTACCTGCGTAACAGCACACATTTCTAATGATTCATTACACTGTAGGTTGCAGACGTTCTGTGTTAATCCTCTTCTTGTGCTTCAAAAATCTAACAGAGTTCCCTGAGATGGGTCAAGGATGATTTTAACTGTGCATTTGACAGCTGAATACAACATAGTAATGTGACTCTTGCAATCCAGTTTAAATACTCCAGTCCTGCAATTCCTCCTGCAATAACCAATCCTTTTGCTCTCTCTCTCCAATAACTCTTAGGACTCATAGAAGGGAGGAATAACTCAGCTTCCCTGACACATCTTACAACTCTTAGGGGACCATTTCATGGCTGGTGACATCATTGCTTTTAAAAGCAGGGGAGGTGATGTTATGTTGGGTGATGTCATGGCGCCTGTGCGATAAAAATGTGGAGTAAAAGGTGACAACTAATCTGTCATAAAAGTAAACCATGTTTATGAGACAGCAAGGAAAGTATTCAGTGTGTTAACGCCTTAGTTAACACTGATCACACTCAAAGGAACAGTTGTATTCTCAATGCTTGTTTCTGAATGCCAAATCATGAAAACAACAACACAAAATCAGTGCTATGTTAAAAGGAATTAACACATTTCCTTATTTCTTCATTTAAAAACAGCTTATCAAAGATCTCCACTGTCCGGTCAAAAAAGGTAACATCTCGTTTGGATGGATCCCTCTCAAGGTCTATCATTAAAAGAGAAAAACCAGAGGCCTTGGTATTGACCACTATGACCAAACAACGGTTTCTACCTGAGTCCAGCATTTTAAGTTAATGATGAGGGTTACCTTGGAAGCTACACCCAAGGTGATAAAAATGCATCACGGAGCAATCATAAAAACCAAACAGAACGGCCGTATTATTTCATGTTCCTCCTCTTTGTAAATGCCAAGCCGCATCTGAGCCTTATCAATTATAGAGGAGATGGCCTGTGGAGGTGCCGAGGTTGTGTACAGCGGTGGCAAAAAGATGTGGAGGGGTCGTATCTGATGCTGCTGCTAGAGCTGCACCGCAGGTGGTGCTGCGCTGCCAAAACAACAAACACCTTAAGCATTGATTGAATCCTGTCTTGATACTGAAAGCCTTATATCTCTTTTAAGAAGGAAAGTTGTGAACAAGTTGCAGAGCCTGGAACTATGTCAAACCCACCACCCCCTCTTCAAAAAATCTTTGATCTGAAAAGGTGCAGTAGGTAAGCCTTATAAAACTAACTTTCTGTCATATTTTTTTAAACTAACACCATGTTGGAGTAGAAATGCTCCTCTAGTACTACTTACAGCCTGTAGTGCGATTTGCAAAAATCCACCGCTCCCTGTCCAGGTGCACCAATCAGGGCAAAGGGGGTGGTGGGTGTCTAACTGTGTGTCAATCAATGCTCATGCATTTCATAGCGTGAACCCCTCCCCCTTCCCTGTGCACGAGCTGCAGATAGGTTTTCCCCCACTCTATCGTGCACAGCTCTCCCTCGTGGGGGGAGGGGCTTAGCAGACCGTTTTGGACTTTAGCGGAAAGGGGGGAGGGACTGAGAAGTTGTCAATGTTCAAATTTGTTGGCTAAGTGATGAATCTTTGCAATCCTACCTACGGAACCTTTAATGCTGTGCAGCAAGAAAATATGGTGCAGACTGGTTAAAGTCAGACTGCTTACCTGCAGTGGACAGAGATTGGTCCATCCTGTCCAAACTGCTCCTTGGTTTTATGCACCTGGCCAATGAAATCAATAAATCCCTCCCCGGATTTGGGCACTCCTTGCTCCGGCCAATCAGTAAACTGGAACTGCCTTACTGTCCTGGACTGACCATCCTGCAAATACAGAGAAAAGAACATGAGGATAGAAGATAAAGGTTTGTAGATTGTGTAAAGAAGCGAGAGGAGGCATAGAAATGAAAGGAGACAAGGCATGTAAGGAGTGAGTAGAGGAAAGAAAGCTAAGGCAATGGTCTGTGAGTTTGTTCATGTTTTTTACACTCTTCATTTTAAGAACATCATGCAGATGATGCAACATTTTACTATTGTAGTATTTGTTGATGATTTGATCAACAGCAACACAGCAGAGATGAATACATCTACAATGACACACACATCTCACAACAAAGGGACAGTGTGTCCTCTCTTCTCCCACCCTGCTCCTCTACCTCCAACTTAATTTTCTCTATTTTCCCCTGCTGTGTTTTTATATGTGTGTGTGTGAGATACACAAGTAGGTCCTAGTTAAAGCTAATCAATAATGTATATGCCATGACAAGCGCCTTCTCCCAGACACCACGTTGAATAGGATAATCCTGCGATTCCGATCAATAGAGCGACCTGATAGATGGAGGTAAGAGGCAAGAACGGAGGACTAACGGAGCAGCAGGTGGGCATTGGACAATGAAAATTGAAAACAAAAACCCATGACAAGCCTGCTAGACAAAATGTCGATGTTAACAATTTAATCTTATATTGATTCTTATAATCTTGTGTTAGTGGTTCACTTGGACTTGCTTCTAATGCAAACAATGTTTATTTTATTTTTTTACAATCCGGTGACATCACACAAGGGCAAGTGATTGATCTTCTTTATTTTGAGGAAGCTGATCATCGAGTCTGAGAATGCTGAGTCAATACTTGTGTCCTTGTAAAGAAAGTTATTTTCAAGTGGTCTTGGAGAGAATACATTTCTCAAGAAAGAGAGCAGAATAAAGCAATTTTAAATTTTGAGACAGGCTGTCTGCTTGAAGCTACCAGCAATTAAGACAACCAGGTGTTCATTTCTCCAGTTGTTTCTCACTTCTCTGTGCAACAGACTTTGGTTTAGACATGATGTGTCATTCTGACACACTCTTACTATTTGTTCACACTGCAAAGGCACACTCTGATAAACACTCATTTGACATGTAAACTGGGATCTATTTGTCCTATTTTTTATTGATTAGATGGTGTAATGGTGTAGACTTATGGACTTTAAAATTAGGTTTAGAGTAATTTTTGTCTAAATTGTTACAGAATCAATGCAATATGAAAGAACAGGTAAAACCTTGTTTGGAAAACAGTATTATCTTGCATCCACAGCACATTTTCTGCAATTGTTTAAGTAGCTTAATAATGATAAACAAATTACATTTATGAACAACAAAACACATGCAAGAAGTGATATGGGAAAAGACAAGACCATGTGTGAACAGGAGTTCTTTATTAAAAAAATTGATGTCCACAAGAAGCCCAACGATGAGCCTTTTTCATAGCCATGCTAACTAATACTCTGTTTCAGGTTTTACGACCGCTCCTCCTGATATTACCCAGTACCTCTCGCTCTCATTGGTTTTAGGTTGTCGCTGCTATCATTGCTCACCAATTTTCCTCTAATCTTTTATTTTATTTTTTTCTCTGTGGTTTTTAAAAATCATGGCTAAATTGCTGTAAACTCGATGTAACGGGTTTACTGAAAGCAACTGCCCACCCTGCCTCTGATGTTAGACTGTACATAAAAACATGCAAAAAATTCAAAAATGTTTTCATAATATGGGCACTTTAATCAGTCACCATAAAAACGTTTTGAATTATTAAATGACCTTGTAAAACTCACAATAGTTTTCCAAAAGAGCTCCTGTTATATTGGGTAAAATGGCCTTATGCTCCATATTCATCATTGATGTTGTCATGAGTTCTTATGCTAAGTTCTCATTCAATAATTTATTCTAATATTTGCCATGAGCTAACCATCCCCCTCTACTAATGCTAGCATGCTCAATGCAGATGCTGACCAAAAGCTGAATCTACAAAATCTGCAGCTATTATATATCAAAGGATCTACATTATCTGTCTATGGGATCTTTGTGAACTGAAGCAAGGTCCTGCTGTCCCATTTGGCAGAATGCACCGTGTCGGTATCTTAGCTGTTGATATTTTTCTGCACCGCTGTTGCCAAGATTTATTTTTGTTCAAATGTACATTTATTGCACTTGACAAAAAGCAGTGATTTGGATTCTGATTCTGAAGTTAAGCTCCATGTGGTTTCTTCGCACAACATCCCATGTCTTTCCATGTTTTATGACGCATTGCATGTTTCCTTTATTTCCCTGCCTTTGTTTTCCATAAAAAAAAAATGTTGCCTCAGCGGGGGGATTAAAAGTAAAAGAGGGGCTAAGCAAAACAACACAATGAACAAAGCATGCTGAAGAAAGAGAGAAGAGAAAAAAGAAAAAGAAAGGGAAATTTAACACACAACCTGAGGGCCCACACAGCGTGTCAAATTGTGTGATTAAATACGTGACTGGCCCGCTAGATGTGAGTGTTGAGGCGTGGAGTCTATGCTATTACTGCGCAGTGCTACGTAATGTGAACACTCACATGCACACACTCACTCTTAGTCATACATATACAAACTCATAAGCATGCTTTTACATCTACGTGATTTATGGTATGTGAGGTCAAACCCAGTGTACACACACACACACTCTTATATGCACAGACAATCAGAAATATGGGGTTAAAAACCTACAACACGCAGCTACACATTCAGTGCTTCTTAACAATTTACATTATCCTAACCTTCACTCACACCTCAATACACCGTATCTCTAATATAATCTTCTTTGTTTAATTTCATGAAAAGCTTTGACTATCTATTGGCTGCTTGATTTAGCATCCTTTAAGAATCTTTTGAAAGACTGGAGTGCACATTAGACAAAATGTATGAGAGTGTTAGAGTCTTAATTGACACACAAGCTGTAAATACTGTTACTTGTTAAATGTTTGTGTCCTTGTGTGTAATATTTGCAGGTCGAGGTGCTATCTGAATATGTGAAAATGCCCAATCCATGGAGAAATGCACACAGCACGTATTCAGAAATGATGCCTTTAAATGACCCATCATGACTTCCATATGTCTGTATTGTTGTGAACTATAGTTCCACATAGGTAGAAAGTGCCGCTACAGTGCTGTCATAGAGACAGAGACACAGAGAAAGCAGAAACGAAAGTCCGGGAAACATTGACCAATCAGAGGAATTTGGGTTTTTCTCATGAGGGGGGCTTAAAAAGACGGGCTAAAATGAAGCGTTTCAGACAGAGGGTAAATAGAGTTATATTCATTCAGACAGTATGAAAAAAATAATGTTTTCATTTTTTTTATTTAAGGCATGTAAACATGTTCTAGTAGAAACCCCAAATACTAGTATGAACCTGAAAATGAGCATTATATGGGATCTTTAAGAGAGGAATTTTGTACACTGCACGGAACTATGTATTAACAGTAGAGCCTATGTTTTTGTTTGAGGGGTGATGGTATTCCAGCTAAAACAACATTGATGTCTGATTTCCACACTGTGGATGGTGTAGTCTGTTTTTGGATAAGTGTATGCGTGTGTGTGTGTGGAGATATAATATATATATTTTTTTAAATACCCACATGTTGACTGCTAACTAGCTGCTACACTGCCTGGGAAATCTTTGGATATGCAGCCTGTTTGGCAAAGAGAGGAAGCAGTTCTATTTCTGTGCTACAGTTCTGCTGCTTTAAACTGTCCGACCTAATTGGACCCGAAAAACAAGTCCTGAGGTAAAAAAAGATAACTACAGTAGGATAGTAAAACCTACTCAACAGGCTGTAAACAGTTCAGATTTGAACTCTCATTAAAATGTGAATGAAGTTAACATTAGGCCATCATGATATCTTATTTTGTGTGGAAACTAATCAAACTACAGTTAAATTATATTATCAGAATTATTGTAGGAACTTTTGAGGAAAGAAATACTTGATGTGATGGGGATGTTTCTGTGTGAATGTGAGCTACTTTTCATTAACCTGCTTAGCCTCCTACATTTACCACACTCTAGTCAAGGATGGGTCGCCAGTGCAGTTGTGGAAATTGCAGCAGAAATTGGTATTGCATTTATTTCTGTCCTTTTCAGGTGAATATTTATGAATGATCAAACTGGTCCAGTATTGCTATTGAATGTCGGTATCAAATAGAGATTCAATAAAGAGCCCATTGCTCTTTAATTGTTTTACACATTGTTTTCACCTCATTTTCATGTGTAACTCCCCAAATTTGTATGAAAGTTGCTGAAAAATGCTGTAATTACTGTTTGCTTAAAACTGTTAATTTGTCGCTTTTTCCCGCCCCGCAACCTTATCAATGCATACCCAACACTCCCAGGAACGTCTTACCCTGGCATCTGTGACCTTGAACTCTCGGAGGATGTACTGGGGCATGTTGTACTCCGCCATGGGATCAACCACAAAGTACTGGTACCTGGCAGAGCGCTCCGCCGGCCAGTACTGGTGACACTTTTCCTGTTTGTGCAAATGCGTAGACAAACCCTTTGTTATTTATATTTTGATAAATTACTTTTTTATATTTATTTTTTACTCTTTGAAACCTTCCACAAATAAAGGTTAAAAAATAAATTATATTTGTGTCCATGTTTTTTTAAAAACATGTCTTACCCGTCCCATCTCTCTCAGTTTGGTCAACATGACTACAATAGTAGAGTTGTTCTCCCAGAGCATTCTCCAGAAGTCTTCTGTAGTCTCTGCCAGAGGGCCCTGCGTGGCGATGTAGGCCTTCTGTTGCCTGTACACAGTAGAACCATGTTTTAATATGGTTCTTATTTATGTTTACACAAAAGGCTATAGGAATACATAATGGGAACAACACTGAGGCTTGATCCATTCTTAAAAAAAAGACTGAGGGATAGCTCTTAATGAGTAATACGTTATCTTGGGATTGTCGCGAAAACAAAAGCAATGCGTGTGCATTTGCTGTTTGAATAGGTCTTTTACTTTCACATCTAAATCAAATCTATATTTCCCTTGTCTGCTGTACCTTCTCTTCACAAGTGTATCTTTAAGTTTAGATTCTTAGGGAGGCAATATTTTAATTTCATGTCTTTTTTAATTGAATATTTCCCGCCATCCCAGCCCTCTTCCTACCTGTATCCATCAATGAAGCTGGAATTGATGTAGTCAGATCCTTCCAGGCCTCTTATTGGCTGCAGGCAGACACGCGTGGTCTCGTAGGGCATGATGTTGACCAGCCGATTCTTGAACTTGTTGCAGGGAAGGTTGGCACTGATGAAGCGCGACGTGTGGGCTTTGGAGTTAGCCAAGCGCTGGAGGGTAAAGATGGAGGGATAGATGAAGAAATGGGGGGAAGGAATGCACAGAAATAGAGTGAGGTTTAACAAAAAAAGGCAGAAATAAAATGTTGAAAGGTATGAAGGTATGAGAAGATGAAAAGATGATGAAAAAGTACAGTGGTGAGGGGAAAAGGGAATGAATTGGCAAAAGGCACGGTAGTTGGAATGAAGAAAGAATAGACATGAAAAGAAAAGAGGGAACAAGGAAGACCAGGAGAGGGTAATAACAGGAGGAATGTTGGGGAGGACAGGTGCGAGACAGTTAAAAAGAGTAGCCTAGTATATAAATGACAGAAAGTAATAAAGCCAACCCAATCTAGTCCCCTTTTGCCGATGATGACACAGCTTCAAAGAGACATTGTTTATCAAGAATTTATCTATCCGGAAACAATTCAAAAACATGGTTTTCTTTTTACAAATTGTGGCTTCCTGCAGGGTCAGATGCAACGATGGAAAATATGTCACGGACCTGGCTAACAAGCCCCTAGATCAAGTCTGTAAGAAACTGAAAAGTGGGTCACAAGAGCCTTTAATAATGGCAGTGTGGTATGTGTGTATAAAATGTAGACTCACAAGGGGGTATTCAGAAAGACAAACACACACTGCATAATGATCAAACTGAAAATCTGTGCTGATACATCATCATCGTCATAGTAGGAGTTTATGGGTCAGCAAGTCACCTGATATTGGCTCCAATGTCTCAACAAAGCATTTATGTGTGTGTGTGTGTGTGTGTGTGTGCATGCATATGTGTGTGTGTGTGTTTGCTTGTTAGCGTTCGCCTGCAAATGGAAGACACCCTAATCAGATTGTCTTTTTCAGGCTCCTTGAATCTCACTGTGAACAGAGCCTAACTAACCATTTCTCTCTATTTCCAATTAGAGCGTTATCCTCTCTTTCCCTCAGATTCCCCTATAGCACCGGGATCTCTGTGTCAGTGGCCACTTGGAGTCGGTCCAGTCTTTCCCCTCCTCCCTTCCCTTCACCCCTTGCTACTGTACTCCCTTTGATCTGTTTCACAAAAGACAGCTGGAAAGGCTTGAGGTGGCCTGGCAGCGCTAAAGAGGACCCCACTTACACCATCAAACACCCCAGAGGGGGCAGGGAACGGAGCCAAACCTGGCAACCTGTCATCCAACAGGGCAGAGAAGCACCTACTGTCGGGTACCCCTGTTCACGGTTGCCAGTTCCTTTCCCAGTACAGTACATCTTTTTAGTTGGAAGGTATGAGCTGATGTACATTAAGCACATTTCACTACAACAGGGGTAATCACATTTGCGGTTATATGCCACAACACAGGGCTTACAAAAGTGTGATTATCCTAATCCTTACCTGCCCCGGCCATAACCTTAACAACAATAAATGCTTAAGAATGCTTATGATGCAGCTACAATACTAGACAACGTTTCCCAAAATTCTTACAAACTGTCACCATCGTTTTTTTTATTTAAAACCGAAGAAAATCTTTGCCTTCTTGTTTGCATTTAGATCCCAATTAAAATTATATTGCTGAATTCCAAATCATTCCTTTGCTATTTACTGAAAAATGAAATGGATCCCAGTAGCTCTTTTTGATTAGTTGATGTTGTGATTTGTGTAATGTATGTTGCTAATGACTTCACTTGCATGTGGATAATGTGCACAAGCGTCTTCAGCGCATAACTCTTCCCCTGAACATGCAGCTTGTTCTTGCACATCTGGCAGAAACAACTAGTCTGTAAACTCCATGACAAGTCCCTCTTTCAAGTCCCTCTCCCTGCTGAACTCCCGTGAATCCCACCAGTCACAGCTTAACTCTGTATGACGCTGGTGCCCACTTGAGAATGACAATGCCCTCCCACCCGTCCTTATAGTGCAGCATTCTGTCAAATCATTTGCTTAGTGCCACATTAGCAGGCAGTAGTCTTTTGTTCATTAGTCAAACGTTCCATCCTCCACTTGCCCTAACTTCCACCTCCATTTTTCATCATCCAGTATTAATTACTTAGCTCCCCCACCCTTCTTCACGCTCACTTCTCTTCTCTATCCTGACTGCAGTGTGGACGTTATTAATCGCCGGTTGACACCTGACGCCAGCTCAGCATTATCTTTGTTACAGATGGCGATGGAGATTCCATCACCATAGTGTGCCAGTGAGTACATTTTTTTTTTTTTTTTTAAAAGGGTCGAAACACACTAGCTCTATTATTGTTTCTATGCAGGGAGCCTTGTTGGTGAATGGCGATGGGAAGATGATGGATTATTTGAGAGCGTGTGTGCAATCAAGGGCAGCAGAAACTGACTAGAGCTGAAGCTGAGGTGAGTACATGATTGTAAAGATCTTTAATTGAGATCTGTGTAAACGCTGTGCCTGGCTGTTTATCCTCACCTACTCATTCATCATCAATTTCTCTAAATTCCACCTAAATGAACAATGGGGCCAAACAGTAAATGGCTTCAATATTTACAGTGTAAAGTGACAAATATGAATGTGAATAAAGCTGCTTTATTATAATTTCTATTTACCTGGGGCGGAAAGATATTACCTTTTAGGGAGAAGTGTTTTATCTCAGATTCTCTTAGCTCCCTCTGTTATACACTTTGTTCGCTCTGTCTCTGACTATTGCCTAACTCAGTTTGTCTAAGAAATTTGGTGTAAGCTGCATCTTCACTGAACTGAAAAATTATTCTCCCAGTGCCCCCAATCAGCTACTGTAATCATCAATTTTGTGTTCCCCAGTCTCTCCATTTATTTTCAGTTTCTTTCCAGAAAGACAATTGCTATTTAGGAATGTTTTGTTGAAATATTTGATCGCAGGGAGGGCCTGTGGAGGAGGGGCACTGTGCCTTCTTCGGTGTGTGTAGTGTACTTCTCTGTATCCTGTCATCTAGATCAAGGTTTTGTGCAAGTGTATACATTTAAAAAAATGTTTTGTTCAAGTATGAAATTGCGAAGAAAAGTAGAACCATGAATCAAAAAGGCATTAATGAAAGCAACAATTAAGCACACTGCAAATAATGATCTGGAAAAAAAATGTGAAAGTGGATTTGTATACAAAATAAGTTGTGGGAATGTAAAGCTGGCAGCGAGTCTCATAAAAAAAGGCTTACAGTTGCAGACAAGGTGACAAAACTCACAAAATTGAGTGTTTCATAATTTAGTTATTATTAAGTCTAAGGAGGGAAAAGTTAACACAGACACTGACCTAACATGTCTGTTATTCCTGATCGGGTTTGCAAGTCATTGGCAGTATTATTTGGTACCTGTGTTTGTCAAAATTGAATATGGGTTCAACTGTAATTTGTATGCAGACCCCAGAAATAATTCAAGTTAATGTGAAACACCTTGTCATACACAGACGCGGTTTATCACTAAGAAGAAGCGAGAGCTGGAGATTAAGTTCTGCCTGTCTTTCCAGTTAAAGCAATGCACTTATAAAATATGCATTGTGGTATAAAGGAAATTGCCCCATTTCCTGTACCTTGAACTCGAGCTCCATGCCAGTGACGTGCTCGCCACTCTCCACCTGGGCCAGCTTCTGTATGTAGGAATAGAGGCTTCGGGCAGCCACTTCAGTGTTGCCGCAGGCCACTGCCTCCAGCAGTGCATCGTGAATAAAGCTGTACTGGTCCTCCGTCTGTACCATGTAGTTCCGCTGCGAGCGCATCAGAGTCACATGGCCGTAAATGTCCACCGTCTTCTCATGCTTAATACGCTCAAGCATGGCGTCGATGACGATGAAGCAACCTGTTCGGCCGACACCAGCACTACAAGAGGAGGTAAGGGAATGTAAAGAAAGAGAAATTGTAGGTTGTAAAAGATTTCTTTAATAAAAATAATTTCTTTTTCTTTTCTTTTTTCTATGGCCTTATCCTCTTAGTGTGCCGTGTGTGTAATTTATGGTTATTCTCACTCCTGAATTATATAAAAAAAAGAGTTACAAGATTATTTATGTCCAGTAATGCTTGTAGATTTGTTGTTATCTTGTATTTTGAATAATTGAGTGGGAGAGGACATAGCGAAAGCAAGAGAGGGTATACAGAATCAACTAAAAATGACAGATATAACAACAAGAGGACAGACTGCGCAAAGCAAGCTGTCAAATTTCAGTTCTATTGTGTAGGGCTTTGGACTCACTGAAGTCTTCTTATCTTGACGAAAAATGGAAGGTTTCAATTTGAATAAGCCATTTGAGAAATATAGCTTGTAAAAGGAGGAAGGGCTAAGGAGCAAAAAAAGGGAAAAGCAAGAAAGATGGGAAGGGATTACTGTGAGTCTTTTAGCAGAAAAAAAAGAGACTGAGGTGGAGAGAATAAGAGCACAGAAAAAGAAAAATGATGTGACTAACAGTAGTAAAGAAAAGATGGAGGATCTGGTAAGAAAGAGAGCGTGTGTTTGTATAATGTGTGTTATGTAATGTATAAAAGCAGTCACACAGGAGCTCTGCCATTATGTCCGCTCATGGGCATGTGTGTGTGTGTGTGAGTGTGTGCGTGCATGCATGTGTGTACACAGGTTAAGGCCACCACACAGGCTAACCACAGAGGCACATAAAACTGTCCCACTTGGGCACGGAGATTCCAGTTACATACAAGTTGAAAAACACTTTGGATCTCAGAGTTCTTTAACCACCCCAACAACAATGTTGCTACTGACCTGCAATGAGCGATGATGGGTCCGGCGTCAGGCGGGTTACAGGTCTTTACCCTACGGAGGAAGGCCAGGAAGGGGGTCGGGTATTCTGGTACTCCGTGGTCAGGCCAGGCCGTGAACTGGAACTGACGAACCTCCCGCTTCTCACTAGAGCCATTCTAGAAAATAAACAAAAATGTGTGAATTGTATGATGAATGTTTAATAAACTTCATAGGTATTATAGCCTGTACAGTACAAACACTACACCTAAAAACATAGATCTCTTTAAGCTTCAATATGTCCTACATGGATGAAACTAATTTGCATGTCTATATACGGATATGCCTTCATTTGCACAAATTACCTTCCCTTGTATTAGCGTGTACAACTGATGCACATGTCCACTAACAACTTCAATAGGGTTGTGTTGTGGATTGAAATATAAATTGTGCATTTCGCCATATTTCAATTAAATATCGAAGTGATAAAGTTCACATTGTAAACTATATTAATGAACCATTTCTGCTGTGGTCTCTGAAGTCTGAAAATTACCACTTTTGTACAGCTACCTCTAAAAGGAGACCTTGAAGTGTTTCAAACTTTAATAGATTTTTGGTGCAGAATTGCTTAAGAGGGCATCCTTTTCCTTTGGTAAACACTTTCACACGCATGGAGCTGATCAGATGGAGTCATCATAATTGGATAAGAATGGTCATTTCTGTACTGAAGAGTACAGGTATTATATCTTCCTGCTCTCACACTGCTGCTGCTCAGAACATCTACAGATACATGCAGCAAACACCCACATTAGACAGCCGTCTGTCAGCTCCTACCTCAAACTCTACGCTCAATGCATTAAAGATACAAGCTGGGATCCAGATAAAGGCTTTTGAAAAGGATAAGAAGAGAGAAAAAAAAATCTCCCTTGCATCTCTCTGTCCTTCTCTCCTCTCTTTCCTCTCAGAAGATCCACTAATGGTGGTACTGTTTGCATTTCAATGCAGTGTTTCTGCTTCCCTGACAGAGGGAATTTTTTATCTTGCTGAATAAATGAATAGATGAGTGTGGTAATTAGTAGCAAACTGACCTAAATCTTGTTTGCCTTTATTTTCTTTTGGACATTCCCTGTTTCTGCAGTTAAGTCACGATGCATGGATGTTTTGGGTGCTTGGCTTCTGGTTTTATTTAAATGTCTTTGTTTTTGTTAAGAATTTATCAGTAGACACAATTCAGAATCATTGCAGGAGAGGCATACATATAAATAGGTGCCATGGTGGCTGCATTGTAGGTGCACAGTGTGTGTATATGTTTGTGTGTGTACTGTCAGCTTCTGCAACCTTAAACATTACACAAATTCAACAGCATTTTTTTCTCTCAGAGACATAAAGTGAAAACAGCTCAGGGAGAAATCACAGCACTTGCTGCAGTTATAAGGAGGAGGGAGACGACAGATAAAAAAAAAATCAGATTGTTAGCTTTGATGGGGGCTGAGAGCGGCAGAATGTAAATGGCGCTGAATGTCTACCGGCATGCTTCAACACACGGTGGCAGCTGAAACGTTGCCAACTTTAGTGTCACTAGTTTGCCCTGGTGCTCACTATTGCGCTGACACTACAACCAGGCTAAAAAAGTCAGCTGTGACTTTAAGCGGGGTGTTATCTGCTTGAGAGAAACGTTTTGGAAAAATCTAATCCTTCCAAGGGCAGGTTTTTCTCCGCTATAAGTCTTCCCACGTCTTTTTTCAACACTTGTGTTTGCCTGATCATGAGGTGTGCAAGACTGTGAGGGAGATTGAGTTTGCATGTAAAATTGCAAATTGTGAATGTGGCTTAGTTTTTGTATTTTCATGCATGGTAAAGTGTGTTATTCTTGGCTGCAGGTGTGTATCTGTGTTTCACGTGATAATGATGCGTGTCAAAGGTATATAAATTTGCAGATTTGGGTTTTGTGTGTGACCTTCACTGTTTGGTTGTGTACTAGTGTGCATGTTCACATAGTTCATCTTAAGAATGTTTTCATCGGTGTAAAGACTCTGTATCTGCCCGTGTGTTTCAGTGTTTCAATTTTTGTGTGTGTGTGTGTGTGTGTGTGTGTGTGTGTGTGTTTGTGGTGGTAGGTGGGGGGGTGGACATAGGAGCATGAGAGCAGTCTGCCAATTATGTATATTGAGTTTCTCTTTTGCTCACTTTACCTAAGTGCTCCAATTTGGCAGAAGCACATAAACAGATGATCTATTGAGGGGAGGGAGAGCTGAATAAGGTAAAAGG
Organism: Etheostoma cragini; assembly: GCF_013103735.1. Lineage (NCBI taxonomy): Eukaryota > Metazoa > Chordata > Actinopteri > Perciformes > Percidae > Etheostoma > Etheostoma cragini. The sequence goes on along the minus strand of NC_048415.1, from coordinate 10,257,172 downwards.
GGTGGACTGGAGGGACAATGAGGACGATGGGTTATTTATGTATATACGTTTACATCCAATAGAAACGGCACAAGTTTTTGCAAACATTTTTGTCACCCATGCCGTGTATGTATTCTTTTACAAGGTGTAACCAATGAACTGTTTACTAGACAGATATTAAATAAGGATATTGTTATTCATGGTTATCCGACTTGATAGTATATATAAGGGCTGTATTGTATTTGCTGAGCCATCGGTAATCACTGTCCACTTTAGAATTCTCTGCATGTCTTTGCTGGTTTGTCACTGCAGAAGAGCAAAGAGCGAGAGAGAAGTAATCCTACCTTGTGCAAGGAGAAAGTGCGGACACAGAAAGTGGCCAACTCTATGGTGTCCAACAGGGTCACTTGGGTCATACCATAGGTTTCTGTGCCACGACTGGGCCAGTACTGGTCACACTTAATCTGGAAGTAAGAGAGAGAGACAGATCTGTTTTACATTCTAAATAAATCTAATAAATAGTGTCTCCACTGATGAATAAGACCACACACACACACACACACACATAAATTAAGTAAAGATTAACATTGAACCATGCCCACTCTCACATTATAATATGTACTCATGCACCACTCATAAAGCAAGCCTCCTGTGGATCAAATCTCCAAGCGGTGTTGACAGAAACCCCACGGTTGTTTCTTTTTATTTCAAATCTGAGAAATGACACTATGCAGCCTAAACGGATGTGACTGGACATAGCAACTGCCCTCTTTCCGTTTAACTTCACCAATGGTAATCAGTGTGCAGGACTGAATTCTTAATTCAAAATCTGTCAAAATAAAAGCCTGATTAAGTGTTATAATTTTCAGATCGTCACATAAAAAATGTTCAGCAAGAATAAAATACCACTATCCTATTTCATTTTTCATAATTGTTTTAGCTGTTTTTGTCCAGTGGTTCTACAGTATATCTGAAAACGCAACACCTGCCTCCCCTATCCCTCCCTTGTCAGCTCACTTAATAAAGATTCATTCAATATGGGGTGTGACGCGCCGGCGGACATCAAATGAGATGTGACAGCTAGTGAGGTAGATGCGCTGCTCTGCAGCTTTCTCTCCCATTTCCTGCTCAAGCTGACACTCAAGTTCGACTGCCCGCTAATCCTGATCACGTTTGACAGCAGTGGAACGCGCATGTCAGGATGGAGGATTGGTAAACAATTGAAATGCGAAAGAGGGAGGGAAAATGAGGGGAGACACCTGGGGTGAGTGAACCTGATGTAGACACAGGTTTGAGTTGACAGGATGAAACATCATGGTTGGCTTTTTGACATTTGGACAAGTCCACAACGTGATGGCAAAGAATCCAATCTTTGCAGATCTATCCTAAGAGTGCACTCACACCATGTGGCTTTATGTTACATCTGTTTTGTAGCAGTCACCTGCATTTTCAGACAAATGGGTCACACGGCAGGCACATTGTTTCATAATGACTAGCTGCCAGTAAGGGCAAAAAACTGAGCCCCTTTAAAAGACGACTTAAGAATACACTTCCTGCACACCTTGACCGTGGCCACTTCCCATGGACATAAAGAAATGAGAATGAAAAGAAAAACAGAAGTGGACTAGTGTGATCACACCCTGATATCTAAGTTCTCCCTTCTGGGACCTCTAACTTCCACTATCAATAGATGATTGTAAGAGGCACTGGTCAGAGGCAAAAACTCTGATTTAATTTTAGTTTCCAGCACGGTGCACTCTGAGCGTCAGAACTTTCTAAGCTCTCAGTTCTCTAGGGAACAAGCAACAGCTTGTCGTTTTAACTGCAGATAAGGAGAGAAACGAAAGCCAAGACACTCCCAGTGGATATGCAGCCTACCTTATCAGATGTGAACAGGTAAACCGTCTTTGAGTTAACTCAATTTTATCACTCTCCACTGCTGCTTTCACCACCCGATTCAAATTTCTACACGTCTCTGAAAGCAAGCATCTCAAGATAATGAAGTCTGTTTACTTAGCAATGACGTTTAGGTGTGAAACTGGGAAATCACTGTAAAGCTGTGCTATTTTCAGCAGCTGTTGGTCCTGTGAACCAGTGATTTATTTTGAGATTTATTCAATAGTGGTTTGTAAGGTTACTGCAGGGGAGCTTTGAAAACCTGCCAAAAACAGTGCCCGGCATCAGTCCAAAAATTGGTTAAGTGGACTTACCCGTGACTTCTCCTCCAACCTGGTCATCATGACCACAGTGGCTGCTCTCTGTTCCCACACCATCCTCCAGAAGTCCCCGAACGTCTCTGGTAATGGACCCTGGGTGGCGATGTAGGCATTCTGCTTCCTGTAGCCATCAATGTAGTTGGCGTTGATATAGTCGCTACCAGTGATACCTAGATAAAGACCACAGCAAGAAAATGTTAAAAAAAAGAAGAAACATTCAACTTTTTTTGGCTTTTCCTCTTTTATTCCATTTTCTTAATACATTCCTCTGCCTTTTTTTGTTTATTTTAGATATCTCATCATTTGCACCTTCTAATTTTGTGCAATCTGCCTCAATAATTTCCAGTTTTCATACACGATAACCCTGTTTCCAAATCAACAAAGGTGTAAAGATTTTGGTCTGAAAAAAAGAAAAGAAGTAAATTGCCTATGTAATGAGCTCTCACACCTTTTATAGTTGCAACGAGTGAAAATTGGTTGAATTCAGGAACAAATGTTGGAATTGTCCAGAGAGCTGTTGTGGTGACTGTGTCAGCTTTTGAAATATTCTAGCTTTTATTCTTAGCCGATCCATTGTTTTGAAACCAATATTTCAAGACATAGAACATTATTAAATGAGATGTTAAAACAGTCTCACAACCTTTCTTCCTCTCTTCCACTGTACAGATGAAGGAAACGAGAGTTGTTGTTCTATTTAAATGGATTCAGATGCAGCCGCTTCCTCAGTCATAACTTCCTGTTCTGCTCTTTTGTCATTTTCTTTTTCTACCTCCGTGGTTCTGCCTCTATTTCTGTAGATAGGCCGTAGCAGCCTACATCTGATTTACCCCCACCATGGATGGAGTGTTCTTGTAGATGGAGGATAGCGAGGAGTAACCACTCAGCCAACACAGCCGGGAGGTAGATCCAGCTACCAGCTACCATCCTTCTCAACCCGCTACCATGCTCTATTGCACACCGGTGCACTAAATCTAGCCATAAGGAATGCTTCCACATTGCTGGGTAGACAAATGTGTACTGGAAACATAATGACAAGAATGGTGTATACAGGAGCTTCATTGTAAAACCCTGTTTCAACTGACTGCATGTAACTATCAAAGTATTCTGCGGCATCCTTTAATGTGTCTGCAGCAGCAACAAGACACTTCAAAGCTAAAATATGTAGTTCACCCCAAGGCTTTACCAGGTTTGCTCATGATACCGAGTGTCAAAGTTGTGTATCTATGAAATAAGCTGTTCAGCAACTGACATGGACATGGAAACAACTGAAAGCACCAGAATTACATTTATGGTATAACACAATAGAAAAAGTATTAGAAATAGAAAAGCTCACTTTCATAGCTAGGAATAGCTTAGAAAAGTGGAACATATATCCCAAACACATAATAGACAAAATAACAAAGTACTTTAATGGCTTGATAGTAGGTGCTTCCACACAAATCCATACACACGCGCACACATATCAATGTTGTTTTTATTTTTTTTTCGGTGTGTTGTCAGTGTATGTTTCTTGTTCTTTGTTTTCTTTTGGATTATTAAACAATATGAAATTGTTAAACTCAAAACAAAACAAAATCACTGCAATAAAGAAACGAGCTGTTTAGTGCAACACCGTTCTCAAGCTTGGGGGAATTAGGGTGTTGTGGACTGTCCTGCATCCAAAAAGGCAAGGTGTCCACCAGTTTTAAATTGTTCTAGAAAAACAATGTCTAGCACTGAGCATCTGAAAGTGATAGGACAGAACATTACCTATCTTTATTTCACCAACTTCTACAATCCTGTCAGTTAGAAAAAGAGATTTCAGTGTGGCGGCATCAGTGTTGGAGAGTCACGTCTTTTTGACTGACGTCTCCTCACTCAAGCGACAAAAAATGAAACACTCGAATGGGCTTATTTAAGAGAGGAGACGCAGCGAGGACAACAACCATGGTGGAGAAAAAGAATGAGATGGAGAGAGAGAGAGAAAGACAGAGGAGAGAAAAGAAGAAGAAAAGAGAATGATCGAAAGAAAAGAAAAAAGAAAGGCAAATTCTCATTCATTAAAACAGATACCACGTTGCACAATTGGACTGTGGTGCCTTGGCTTTAGTCATAGCTAAGTGAACAGAGAATGGCAGCGTGCATGAATTGTTCTACTGCAGCGTCTAATGGCAAAATCACTGCAGTGTAAAATAGAAATTTCAGACTTGATTAATTTATGTATTCATGAACGAGGCATTTTTCCCCGGGATAATTTTGTTATTCATGTTGTTGCACCATCAAATTGGCCTGACTATTGTGAGATGTCAAAATGTAGTCGGAGCAGTTAGCTCACACAAAAGGGGTGTACTGTGGAGTTTGGCACTACTCTGAGGAGTCTGGAGCTCTCCTGGTGATGCAACGCCAGAACAATGTCAGCGGTGAAGGGTGACTACCTCTGACAATGTCCCTTGAAATTTGGGAGTCAGTGGAAGAGTTTTTCTAGCTCTGAGATTCTCAGTGCTGTGTCTGTGGGCAGTTAGAGGGAAGGCATTAGAGTGAAGAGAAGTCATGAGAGTGGGGCAGATCTGATGAGACAGATGGGACAGTGTAAACACAAATTCCTGCTGGGAGCTGAGTCCAAAGATGAGCTGAAACAATCCCCCCAAAAATAATATGATTCCACAAAACTTCTTAGCTAATCAGGACCAAGCTGAGCTAAAACCCGTCCTTGGTTCAGCCTCCAAAATGTAGCTCTGTTTTATACATTTATTGGTTGCTGCTTAACTAAATTTGAAGTGCACACACTATAATTGTATTTAATTAATTTTATTCTGCACTGCTGTGCACTGTTCTAGTTTAGCCTTCCCTGTCTAGTCCCATCCGGTCTATCCAGTATAAATTCCTAATTACTTTAACTGACTCTGTAATTATGAGGATTTCCCAAATGAGGTGGTGTAGGTGCAGAGTATTAGGACGGCTGAGCCTTACCCTCGATGGGAGCCAGGATGACGCGGGAGTGATCGTAGGCAATGACGTTGGCATACCGATTTTTGGGCTTGTTCACCTCAAGGTTGGAATGTTCCCAGGTGAACTGCTGGCCTGGATCGATAGACTGATGGAGGCAGAGACAGGCAAAACATGCACACACACAGAAGAAATCAGAAAAGCATTGGGAGGAGCTGAGCAATAACAATACAACCTGAATGTTATCAAAGAAAGAAGAGAGGGAGGAGGAGAGGGATTGAGAGGGTGATTTCCCCAAAGGGACAAAGAGCGGGGTATCATGAAAATCTGCTCACTGCCTGGTTTAAATACAGCAGCTGCACACACACGGTACATGGTACTTTATCAAGATCATTAACTTAGCGGCTGTCCAATATAATGACAAATAACAATATTAATGAAGGAGGCTGCTCTCCCCCACTAGGGGTGGGTGTGGAGTGAGGCCCAACACAAGGGGAAAGACAAATTCAGCCACCTCTTTAAAATACAAGAATTTCAAATAAATCCTATATCCTATTCTCTTGTCAGGTTATTTAATTGTTCCATTACAAGTTGCTGTTTGCATATAGGCGTCTGGCGCTTGCTGGTGTGAGAACGGAGGCCTGACGGTTATTTGCAGTTATGCCTCAGCATGTTGGGTTGGGGGGTGGGGGGGGGGGAACTGAAGCTGAATGAAGTCCAACTGAAGTTTCTCTTCTTCTGCCCTCTCGTCTCTATCTCTCTTTCTTTGTCCCTGTTTTTCTTATCTGCATCTCTCTATTTTCAAAGTCTTACACTTTTTTTGTTCATATTTCTTCCTCTCTTTATCTCTGTCTCCATCTCCCGTCTCTTCTCTAGCACCCATCCTGCAGCTATTTTCCCTTATTTCCATATTAACTGGGTATGTGTGTGTGTGTGTGTGTGTGTGTATAAAGATTGAGGTCACTTCCATGAAACATCGCTAAATTGATATATATTAACACCACATCTGTGTAGTCATAAGTCTATACTCAAACAATTACAATCTCTCCCTCATCCACCTCCTTATGATCCATGATGACGTTTGAAAAAAAAGGACAGCTCCTTGTCAAAAGCAGGCTTTGCAGGACATGTCTGCTAACTGCCTGACAGAAGATGGATAACAAACTCTATGGCGTCAGTATCGTCAAGTAAAACTGTGGTTGCCTTTTCATTGCCGTTTGTATGGATGATTATCTCCTCCTCATCTCCGCTCTCCAGCTGAGATGCCCGGTTCTGTCTCTCCCCTCACTGAATCCTCATCATTAACCAAGCCTCCCCACCTCATCTCTCTCCCCTTTTCCCTCCATTTTTTCTCCTCCCTCACATCCCGCCTGGCTAAAAACCAATCAGTCAAAGCCCCGTAGAGCTGCGCTTGGCAAGCCAGGGCGCCTGGACGAGCAGCCATTCATCAAGAAAATAACAAAATTAAAATTACACTTCTCTATTTAATTTGGTCATTTATTTTTCCTGGGGGGTGGTTTTGTGAAGGGGTAGAGGGACAGAGAGAGGAGAAAAAGACAGAGTGGGAGAAGAGACGAACGGGCGGTTTAATGTTCTCTTAAAGCCAAGTAATTAGAAGTTGTAGTTGGTAGCAAAGAGTCAAGTTTGGCATTGCATCTCTCGTCTGTCTTCCCCCCGAATAAAACAAGCTTGTCCACTTGGTACATAGCCCGGATGTGGATTTATGAATAATAGATAACCAAGAAATACTGGAATCGCTATGAGAAGTCATTATCCACCAACATCCCCCCGGCAGGCATGATGACAGCAATCCATGCCGAGGTACCTGCTTCCTACCTTAGCCTGGCGTGCAGCGAGGCGACAGGCACAGTGATTTAGGAATGGCAAGGAGGGGATATTGCTTGTATGCAAACGAGAGCTGATTCAGCACTCCTGATTTCTAATCAACTCTGGTGTCATTTATAACCGCTGCGGTCTCAGAGCTCAGACAGCTCAGTTACACACACACACACACACACACACACACACACACACACCTCAATTGCCAGTGTGCTTTTCCCCAAAAACACATACGTTGAGTTGTGCGTAGGGACTATATCTGTATTTTGAAACAAAGAACATCTTTGCTAAATTCATTGGTGTCTGTGAAAAATTTGAAAGCACTGATTAATCCCCTTATTGAGCCATTACATTTATTACATTTTCTTAAGCAATTGTTACCAAAGCCTTAAATCTGTCATTTTTGTCCTTTAAGATTTCATTTTTCAAATAGAGACGTCCCCAAGTTCGATGCGTTTCTATTTTCCTCAGTTAAATGTAGGTAGCCGTTTTCATAAGTAGACATTTTTTTCTTTCAGCAAATATATTCAACCACTTTCTTTTCGCTCATGCTTTGTAGGACTGGATGCATTACAGTAGAATAATTCTTTTATTTAGTAAAAAATAAATGGGAAAATTGCGTTCGGGAGTTCAGGAATTGCAATAATCTGCCGAGGGAAATTTTATATATATATATAAAAAAAGAAAATACAATTGTCTTTCTTTGCCACTTCGAGGCCCACATACCTCATATTCCTGGGAGAGCTTGAGGTTGTCGTTGGCCTTGAGAAGCTCTGTGTGTTCTGCCAGCTCTGAGATAGGGATGGGAGGATGATTCATCATACCTGCTCGCCAACACATTGAGAGAGAAATTTCACACGGGGAGAGAGGACAGAAAGTTCATTAGTACAGCAGACAGGATACGCAAGTTCAAATCTTAACAAATCACACCATTTAAGGATGAGAATTTCTTGCGTACTAATAATGGAAGTTGGGTTTTAGTGGTGAGGAAGCTTGTGCAGAACATGGTGAATGTCACACACAGAGAACATGTATTGACTGGGGATGTTATAGGCACTTGATTGGACCAGGCCAGAGCTCAAAAACAGCTAAGTTTGTGGAGCGGGGCTGATTGATTATTTGTCTAGAAGCTGGTAGGATGCACCCACAGACCAAATTGTAGTACAGTTTTTCCTCAATTGTTTGGACACGTTATCTGAAAGCATACCTTATATTGTCAGAACTATTCACACAAATCTAAAAACACACATACAAAAGGCAAAACTCAGCAAATCTCCTGAAAAATGAAAGTCTGCCTTTGAAACAATGTTATGTCTTTGCAAAATGCCATTTTGTATTCAAATGACAATGGCTTTGATTGCTAATGAACAATTGTGTAACAAGCGTTTGCCCATGTGAGGACTCCACTCCATGTGAGGAGTGGATAGTAGGAAATGTAAGTTTAGAATTTTGAATGGCATTGTGCTGCATGTGTGTCAAGAGATGTTAATTAAGAAGATTGTGCCAAATGAAGAGACAACTAGTCTGTTTTTGCTTTAAAAAGAGTGAGTGTAAAGCAGGAAATGTGCTTGTATTTTAGCAGAATTGGTTCAGGGGGTTGGGATACTAGCTACAGGTTGTGGTAATTGTGTCACAAGTATAAGTATGTAAACAATTGAGAAAAACCTTTATTACTACAATGGCAGTGATGATGACAGATAGACTGACCAGTTGGACCAACATTGCTTTGTGTAGCCAGAGACAAACATTAGGAGGCATCAATACTTTTATTAGTTTTGAAATTAGTTAAAAATTTCACAAGATGGAAAAAAACTGATGGTAAAATCAAAGACAAGACATAAAACATCCATTTTGTGTCTATGAATCAATGGAATGCTTATTCAATTCAATTCTATTTATAGTGTCAAATCACAACAGAAGTTATCTCAAGACACTTTTGTGTTGACAAAAAAATTAATGTGCTCCTTATTGAAGATAATCAAAAGCAATTTTTCTTTCAGCATGACTGTCGACAAAAAAGAGAAGAATTCAATTCTGGATTACTGGTTGGTGGAAAAAATTACATCAGAAAAGGATGGTTTTAACTGAAGCAGATATGACAAATTTAAGTCAAGTCATTACTTATACATAACCGACTTTTTTCAACATGTATTACTTCCAGTACCCTTCTTAATTACAAGGAAAGATGAGATAGAAACTGTTGTTTTGATCTGGATCATACCAAACAGGACCCACAAGGATACAGCCTTGCCGTATCCTTAATCTGCAATCCTCTTGTGTTGGTCTGTTTGCATGGTGGCAATTTTAACGGTTGCCTCTGTAAAAACGCGCCTATTCAAGAATGGAGCCCTGACCTGGGAGCTCATGGGTAAGGAGGTGGGAGGGGGATAAGAAGGTTTAGGAGTGTGAGTGATGCTGAGTGATACAGTGAGCTGCTCCATTCCAGCCAGCCTGCCAGCACAAAGCATGCAAGCTGCTGTTTCTACCCTTTCCTCCATGTGCTGGTTTTCATTGACGCAGTGAACATTGGCTCTAAGATGAACACCCCTTACCTCCAAAATCACAAAAAAGCACGCACAGTTACATGTCCAGCATGTTTTATCATTATTTCCAAGGAATTCCCAGAAAGTACAAGCTTTTCAGTTGGGTGGGAAAATTGTGATCCAATATCCACTAAATATTGTGTCGCCGTTGCTACAATATTATCAGCACTGCTGTGCACTCCAGTCCCTAATCCATTTAGGAGCATAATGCTGAGGCCATGTAATGGAATATGGAGCAGCCATAGATTGTGGCTCCGTCCCTGCATGCGGACTGGCAATACTTAACGCTTTCCTATTTTTAGCTAGAGGTCTCGCTTCCTGCTGAGTGACAAGGTCAAAAGTCGACAATTTGCTGTAATCGTTTCACAAAAAAGTTACTGAGGTTTAATTGGTCGTGCAAATCAGCATAATCACATTAAGCCTTCTTAATTTCCCTTTTCTCACAATGCTTCCCTCCCCACTGATGTTTTTGCTCCTTTTGTTGTGCTTAAGAGAGGGAGCCTACCTCTCTGAGCTGACAGTCCTCATTAGTAATGGTAATTTATTTTACACTGACAGAACAATGCAGCAGTGTCAATTACATGAAGATGAACAAAGATCACTATACATATATGAAACAAATGGAGATGGCACTGGATACAGTGACATCCTCTGGAAAATAAATGGACACACTACATTACAAGCCTACTTGACAAACACCAATGCCCTTCTTAATGATCATCATCATTTAAATCCTGAGTTAATATAATAATGAAATAATTTTTGATTTCATTATTGTTTTTTTGTATTTTATTTAATTATTGTTTGTTGTATATTATTTCATTATTGTGTTATGTTGTATTTGATTTCATTATAGTTTTTTTGTACTACATTTCATTATTGTTGTTTTTTGTTGTTCTTTGTTTTTATCTGCAGTTTTTTTTCCTGAATTGCACTGCATAAAAAAAGCTATAGAAATTAAGTTTATTATTATTATTATTATTATTATTATTTTATGAATGTGTTTGGACAAAACTGTGTATTTATTCATACTCAAGTTTCTCTCAATGAGTTGACAAAGCACGCAGATCACAGTGAAACCATTTGAGAATGAGAGAGTTATTAAACCATTCTGGTGCAGGAATTCTTTGAGATGAGCATCAAACAAAAGAGAAAGTATTGCAAATTAAATTTGGTTGTCAGTTTTCTTGACTCAAATTCAAAAGGAAAGGTATCAGAAAATACGAGTAAAATAAGTAAATGCTTATGCAAATGACGGACCCTGAGTTCTCTTTGAGAGATCTAGAGTGGGCTGGTTGAGGGGAGATCAAAGACGGTGTGTGAATGTGTGTGTAGTTTACGCTGTGTGTCTTCATGTATCTTTGTGGGTGTGCATGTTTTACTGATATATTCAAACACCATCAATTCCTTTCAGTTTGTGTTTACTGCCCACATTACTGTCTGCATGTACGGTTGGAGAGGTATATCAGGCAAAGGTTATTCATAGTATTCTTTGTTTGTTTATATATAATGTTTTCAGGAAACTTGTGTGAAAACAATTTGAATCCTGAAAACTATTTAAATCCATTATTTTACCTTCATTTCCCTTTTCCCTCTGCCAAAATGACGCTATTTATTGCTATAAGTTGTCATGTTTTCATTTCCTTCCTCATAGCTAAACCAATCTGTTTTCTTTCTCTGAGTGAACTTGTCTAACCTCAGCCATTTATTTGGTTCTCAAGACAAATGAGTTGATCGCGCCTGATTTGTTCTTGTATTCATTTTGTCATTTACCCACTGCACAGCACAAAGATTTACTTTCAAAACTAGGCTTCATTAGGACCAGTCCTCGAACAAAGTCACTCAAGGACAAATTGTTGTTATTCCCAACCCCTATTCCAAAGCTCTCATCCTCCTCTTTACCACAACCCCCTCTTGCCCACCGTTTTTTTTCTATCCACGTATAGAGTCTTTTCATCACAATCAACCGCGTAATCAATGAACACAGATAAACAAACTAGCACCTAATTACACGTTTCCAATCTCTCGATACGCAATCGATACGCCTGAGAAATATAACAATTCTTTTTGATAAGCCACAGCAGTCTCTCTGTCGAAAAGCCTATTTATGATGTTGTGTATTTCCATATAAAAAGGGAAGAAGTCTGTCTGTGGTAAGTGAAGAAAATAAAGGGGGCAAAAAAGGGGGAAGAGGAAAAACCAGACTCTGCTTTTTCTCCTGGGTGATCCTTTTGCAGTGAGCAGGAAGAGGGGGTGATCAAATGTCGAGCCATTGTTTGCCACCGCTTTAATTTATTCTGCTCGTTATCGCTGAGCTAAAGACCCCATTATTTCAGAATAGAAATGAAACAGTGGTGGTGAAGGAGGAGGAGAAGGAAGGAGAAGGGAGAACAACAACACGAAGGTGAGGAAGGTGAAGCAGAGAAAGAGGGATAACAGAGATTGTACTCCTGTAAAAGAAAAAAACACCTCTCAACCATCTCTACATCAGCAGAAGTGATCGCATAGGTTATTTTTGCATGGTGGATTAATGCACAGCCAACAGCCCAAGTGAATATTGTGACTGACATCCAATTACAGAAAAAACAGCCAAGTATACCAATTGAAATTGAAATAATTAGTGTTGAACTTTTGCTGCATAATGTGAAAAAAACAAACAAATGCAAATTGTGTATTTGTAAATGAAGGCAAGCGTGCTTAAAAAAAAAAAAGATAAAGAAAGCTGGTACGCAAATGCTAAAAGCATAGAGACTAACTTTCATAGTCAAAATCGGCTTCACTCTGAGGACTGCTTAGACCAGAATCTGCAAAGAACAGCAAACATAAGGGAAGATGATTTCAAAAGGTTGTAATGCAACAGAAAATGCTATGTCAAAAGAAAAGTGTGCATGATAAAAGGCCAAGAAATAAAACAAGGAATTTTACCATCAGTAAACTCAGGCCTTTCTCAGGGAGGCCTGAGTGACAGACTTGAGGCCAGCCTGTCACACAGACATGAACAAGTAGGGCAAAGATTTTCAGATCAGCTAAAGCCCTCCTCAGGAGCAGACTTGTTAGTCATGGGCATCCGCCTCTGATTCCGCTACTGAGAAAACCCTTCTGCCAAACCCCATATCAACGGTCATAGAGATCAGAGATAAGCATATTGATTCACTATCTCTAAGCTTTTATAAACCAGTTGGAAGGCCCCATTGACAGAAATAAGAAAAAGAAGGGGAAAAAAAGCTTGTGTTTCCTGGTGAAAACTAACTCTGAAATGTTCCTTTGTCAGCGGCTTGGTGCTGACGCATTGGAAGTGAAAGGTGTGGACAAGTATCCGCATTCTTGGCTGACAGCTGTGGAGCCACAGCTGATGGGAGTTAGGGTTTTGAGGACTGCGGTGATGGTTCAGTCTGATTTGCTCCAGACGAGAAGTCCTCTGAGGCCGCAGCCGAGCGATGCTATGTCCGGGTAGACTTACGTCTTCTCAGCTGTTCAAGCACACAGGAGCCGTCTGAGACAACGTTAACTGGACATGTGGCTACGAGATGCAGTTTGATAGGATGCTGCCAACCAGCCCATCAAGTAAAGGGAAACATTTTGCTAGGTTTGAAAGTTGAAATCAGATCACCGGATGGCAACTTTGATCCAAAGAATAATTTGTTCAAGAGCATGTATAAATAGTGGGACATGGAAGGCAAGGAAATGTGATTTGAAGGCAACATGAAAAAAATTAATTTGTTTTTCTAAAATAAACTATGTTCTCCTTCCCAAAAAGTCTGGTCCCAAAGACATAAAACAGTGACAGGTAAGTCATTAATTCCAATTTAAGAGCCAAAATTAGCAGAAGGAATGCAGGAAAACACTATGATGATGAGGATGTATGTACCCTAAACACTGCAAAGCTTAATTTAGAAAAATAAATGTCCCTAAACTGAGTTTTGCTGGGTTTACCTTGCACTGACATCAGGCCAGTGGCGCCAAATGAACGCAGAGAGATGAAGGCATCGAACAACCCCCTCTCCCTAATTGATTTGTGACAATGACTAATTAAACCTAGCAGGGGGTGCCTGATCCACTGTCTCCGAATGTCATTCATCACAGCAGGAGGGAGGCACAGGCGTGTCTGATTATGTTTATATGTAAGTGTGTGCTCCGTTTCGATAGAGCTGTTTATGAGGAGGAGGGCACGGCTGTTGCAGTTGTTGCTGTAATCCGAAGAAACAGTTATGTTACTGATGCATGCGAGCGATTGGCTGGTGTCCGTGGGTTTAGCAAGTGCGTGTGATGTCTGTAGGAAAGTGCTTGATTTTTGTACATGCCTAAATGTGGAAGTCACTTCTTCAGACAGAATTATGGGGGTGTGAAGTGCCATATGCAATGCTATATTGGAGGGGGGAGTTACAGAGAAACGCAGATGGAGATGGCATGAATTGAAAATATATCAGAGATATGTTGACGAGTAAACCCAGAGGGAAACTCAGTTTACAGTACCTGTCTATTGGTGGCTGAACAGTAATGATGTGAATTTATATGAGCACAGTCTGCCAAACTGATGATTTAAAGGTTGGGTTTTGAGATAAGATATACAGTACATCTACTGTATATTGCAGGCGGTAATTGTCATTATGATCACCAACTGTTGCAGTTTACCAGCTTTTCAACTGAAATACCGGGAAGAGTAAAATAAAAGGAGGAAAGGAAATTAAAGACGCTAAAAAATTAGAGAACGAGAGAGAGAGAGAGCGAGAGAGAGAGAGAGAGAGAGAGAGAGAGAGAGAGAGAGAGAGAGAGAGAGAGAGAGAAAAGTGAATACTGATAGCAAAAAGGGAGGGCTTGGTTGAGGATAGACAGTAGATATCCACTGAGTCGTGCTGCATCATTACTTTGGCCCCATTTGACAATTAAACCCCAGGCACCAATGAAGATAATGACAAAATGAGCTACAATGTGCCCCAAGGAGTTATGGGATGTCACTTTTGAGGCTGTCACATGGCCTACGGGCTTTAAAGCACACACGCAAGCGCACACACACACACACACACACACACACACACACACACACACAAATACACACAACACATTAGCCAAGCTTAGCTTATAGGAAGCCTAATCAAAAACATATTTTTTGTTCCCTAGCACTAGGGGTCACTGAGCGCACATTGCCAATTGCGGCATATGCTCTGCTGAATAGAAGAGGCCTTGGATAAGTGCACTATGAGAGTATGCTCATTTGAACAATGGCCGCTATTAGCTGATGGGGATGTTCACAAATGCTCACCGGCCCACTTAATTGGGCTAAAATGTCCATTCAAATTAAATTCCCCGGGTGCGGAGATAAGGACATCGTCAAAGTCTGTGAGACAACGGCAGGGCTGTCGAATGAGAGTGCTGCTCATATACTAAGAAGTCTCAGCAATATATTGATGAAGGCTATTTAAAAATGAGACTGTAACAAGAGTTTCTACTATTTAAGGAATGGAAGAGGACAGTTGAAGGCACATCGGAAAGTTCTGGAAGTCAGAGAGGCAAATAGCAGAAATGGCTATTATAACCTTGTAAGTACAGGAACAACTAATGAGGCTCTGAATGCCAGGCAAGATAAGATAAGGAGAAGTAAAATGTACTTCCACATTTCTTTGTATGATCAGGTTTGTGGATCTCATTTCATCCTTGCTCCTCTCTTTTCGAATGTAAAGAAGTCAGGTTTTGTTTTTCGAGATACAAACTCAGGCAGCATGACTTGTCCCCCAAAGACGCTGAAGAGAAAACGCTCCATTGTGAATTCTGAGTCTTTTGATGGAACAGAGACTGGGCAGGGATGACAGATGGATGGCTGAGAGACACAACTAGGCTAGGCTATAGAAAGGCAGGGGGAAAAAAGGGAAAACGGCAAAGAAAAGAGTGTGGATGGGTATATTCCACATCGGGAGGATTTACTCCTTTTCTGTAAGTGGCTTTAAGGCAGGTGAGAAAAACACATTTGAATTACAGTTGAAGTTCCTCAAACTCACGATACTCCAAGACACTTAGCTTGAAATAACTATTGTGGCTGCAATCCGTTTTGTTTTAACTACTTTCTTTTATCATAAACTGAAATTTGGCAGGATTAGAGGTTTCTACTTGTTTCTTTTTTTCCCCGATTCAGAACAATGACAACAAACTGTAGATGCCATCGCAGCCTAAATCCCAGAAGGCTATACAACAGAAAGACAGATGATAGATAATGGGTCTGAAAAGGAGGCAGGAGGAGATGGAATAGCATCAGAGAATGAGTTTGGGATCGAATGTGCTCTGTTGTTAACACCAGGCTTTAGGCTGGATGAACACCAGCCGGAAAGTGAGACAGCAGAGAAAGTAGGTAAAAACCCAAGAGAACTTCCAAAAAGGATTTGTTTCCAACATCAAAACATTAAGTTCAACAACTGACATCCTTTTTGAACCTATTTGTTATCTATAAATGGCTAATTGTTACATTGGGACATGGCAAACATATATATGGAATGCAGGTAGTTATGAAGGCACATAACGTCAAACAGATTGATGTGGGAGCACTTCATGGACATTATTTATGCTGCAGCGCAAATTTAACTTTAAGTTTCATCATTTGGGAATTGGTAATCTCTGTGTAGGCTGTGTGCATATGTGTGTGCCAATGTTGCAATTCGCTGCCACTAAACATATGGGTTATGTGTACTGTAAATTGAAGCACATAACTGCACATAAATCTTGTCTTACAGAAATAAAAACGTTTTCACTGATAAAGAATAATTGGGTGGAGAAGGAAGGTCTTGTGCAGGTGTGTCTTTATTCGCCCGCAGTTACACAGTATAATATAGCAGTAAACCAAAATGAACATTAGATTGCCAATAATGGTAATTTTGGATTAGAACTGCAGCTAAATAATATTTTAGCCACATTTTAGAATTTGCTTTCCATTTCCGTAGGTTGCAAAAATGAGGATTTTGAAGTTGCTGCCACACTTTTAAAGTTTGTTTGTAAAAGCCACTGAAACAGCATTCTCCATGGATGTTTATGTAAATACGTAGCTTCATAAAATTCAGTTGTTTTACTACAACTTTGGTCTATTTTAAATAAAACCTATAGATTGGCTTAATGTTGTACTAGATAGCAACAATGAGCACTCCACTGGAATTAGAATACAAATCCAATTAGGCCAATGAAACTCAAGCCTTAGATGGCTTTTTAACAGGTCAACCTTTGTCCAACAACCAAAAGCAGTTATTTGGAGGTCTAAATGAAGAACATTAACTGTTGCTATCTCAATAACCCATGACGCATTTTGCAATGCAGTGCTACTTCTTGTGTCTTTACTTATCCATTTATTTTGTTGTTAGAGACAAACTCTAAAACTATGCTGTAAAACTGTGTCCAGTGCGGTCAAAATATCTATTCATACCCAAGATCCAAGCTGTAAAATAATTGGCAAAGTAAGGAATGTATCTTTGCAAGGTTAACAGGGTGTCACACCTACAGCTGGATGACTGAACTTCTTCACATCGTTCAAAGATTTTACACAAACAATATTAGTTTATCTATACCTATGTGTGTTGTTGAATTAAACAATGGTTTGTGTTCTTCAATGTACTTGTTGTGGGTTCTGTCTGTACCTGGAGTTTGGAAGTTGATGCGTCTCATCTCCACAGGGTCTGTAGGGTGGTGGGGTGTAATGTCTGCGTTGTTCAGTAGACATTTTGTGCGCGGCTCAGACTCTTTTCTTTTGCGGCTGGAGAGTAAGACAAACAAAGAGTAGAAAAAAGGGAAGACGTACAACAAAAACAACAGAATAACTTTCAGTGAACACTTAATCCAGCATAACAGACACCACTCTCACTAATGAGGATACCTAAACAACTCAGCAACTCCAGCTGACTGGTAACTCAGCGGTTCAAGAACACCCGAGTGAAGCAAAACAAAAAACAAAAAAGCGGAGCGGAGAACGCGTATCAAGTGTGCAAAATTCTCCTTCACCCTCACTAATTAAAGGCATCTTTTTTTTGCTGAGGCAGACTATTTTGTCTTCCCCTGTAAAATGCAATAAAGTACGGCTAAACCTTACCTGTCAGGTTTGCTGTTTCCAGAGAAAGCAATAGGAGTCAAATAAATATATAAAGATGGTGAAAACACAACACACAAGGAGAAAGGGAGAAGGGGAGAAGGGGAGGCAAGAAGAGAGATAAAATCAATAGAGAGCAGTTTAAAATTCACAGGGATCACTGCTGGGCTCGCAAAACGCGAGGTAAAGCTCATCGGCATTTGGAAAAGATCCATGCATGTGTGTGTGCTCATGTATCAGTGTATGATAACAAGTGAGAATTCAATGAAATGTGCAAGCAAGTGCAGACATTCATGAGCCTGTGTCGGTGTGTCTATGTGTCTACATGTGTGTGCTTATGTGTGTGCACTAGGGTGCAGATACAGATGGGGAAGGGGGAATGTCAGGGCCAGGGGCAGACCCGGGAAACACTATTCACCAGGGAAAGATGGAGAGGGAGATGGGAGAGTTAGGGGGACAGAAAGAGAAGAGAGAAAAAAGAGAGAGATCCAAGGAGAGATGTTACTCTCCCTAACCACAAAGACTGAGGTAAGGCAAGGTCAGACAGTCAGAGATCATCTGACAGTAGCAAGCTGTAAGTGTTGCTTACACTAGCCCCAGCCCCTCTTGAAATAATTCAGTGTTCTTCCCTAGTATGTAGGGCAACCTCTGACACTACTGTTCAGTTGGGACTTGCAGTCACTGAGACTAAAAGCTACTACTAACTGTAAAACAAAGGGGAGACGTTGACTGTATGCTTGTTCCAAAGCCCCATGACAACGAGGAATAGTACATGTACATGTAGACTTGCAACAGGAAGTGAGCTGCCTCCTGTAAGGTTTGTTAATGCAGAGTTTGGTGTTGACCACTAGAAAACAGGGTCAATGACTCCTGAAAAACTATTAAAGCATACATTTTACATTATTATTGGTCCAAAAGACTACTAAGTTACTTGGGCAACATAGAAACACCTTTACGGAGTATTCTATCCAAAATAATAGCTATTATTTGAAATAAAATGTATAGCTATTTAAATACATATCTGGGACATCTCTTGATATATTGTATTACTCTTAGTCCAGTTATTGAGCACCATCTCAAAGAATCTCCTCCTCTCTTCTTTTTCCAACCCCCTCACTTCCCACAACCATCCTTTTCACAAGAAAAACTCTTTCATATTTACATGCAACACTGTTGTTGGGTTTTTGAATATCATGCTGCTACATATGAATACAAAATAAGCCCATTTTTAACATGCTCCCTAACATGCAAATATTTCCCAATCGCCCAATTTCCTTGTAACACCGCAAAAACGTGTTCAACATCACATGACAAGAAAATGTTCAGTGTGTTGCTGGATTACAAAAAAACAACTTTCCAACAAAAATGTCAAGCACATTTACCCTAATTGCAGAAAAAAACATGGACAAATATGTTGCTTGTGTAGAGCAGTATTTGGGGCAAGGCACTTACAATGCAAAAGGTTTAATTCCTTGAGTCTTTTATTGATAAGAGGATGGCCATAAGGGTTTCCAGAATAAAGCCTTCTATACTGGCCACTAAGTACAAAGTGGCAATGCCTTGTACACTAACTGTGAGGGTTGTTAGTTGGTGTTGAAAATTGTTATTTTTACACTGTTTTGTCTAAAATGTAGGTCCAACTGCATTCTCCACAAAAACTTCAATTTCCAAACCAACTCACTTTTTATATAGAAGAATGGCAATGACGATACAGATGATGAAGACGACGGCGAGGACTGGGCCCACCACCCATATAAGTCCGTCACCAGTCTCTAATGGCTCCACCACCAGCTTGGGAGTGATCACTGTGTCGGTGTAAGGGCTGGTAGCAAACATTTTCTGAACAAAAAAAAAAAAATGTACATAGTATATGAAACACTATCCAGGTTACAGCATGGTCAACATGATATCATGACTTCGCGTAAACACACACGCCGACTTTCTTAAGCCAAGTGGCATGTTATCTGCACGTATTTTGAGCTATCAGCGTGTATGTCTACGTTGTTTACAGCGGACATAAACATACATGCCACTTGGCGTGTTATCGCAAGAATAAAGTGACGGTTGAGTTTAGAAAACCTAACACGTGGTTGGGTTTGGGAAATGAAGAAAGCGACGGTTGAGTGTAGGAAGCGTGACAGGAGGGACACAAAGGAAACGTGACACGCAGGACACATTCCCTGGTCTCCTGGGTGAAAGTTTGTTTTACCCATCAACCACACCGACCGACCTCCCATCTCGGATCTTTGTCCTTCCATACTACTCGCTACGGCTTGAATTCACACGCAATTGCAAGTAAATGTAAGTCAATGAAGGCCAAACGGCGTTGATAAATATGCTAAAAGGCAAGTATGCATCTTGATAACATGCCAATAGTGGCATACAAATTGGCGTGTCATACATACGCCATTTCATGAGATCAGTCTGTCATGGTATATGCAGGTGATGAACATAGTTCAGTGAATTAAGAGTACTCGACCTTACCGGCAAAAGCTGGACAAAAATGAAACGTGTTAGATTCAGATGAACAAAACTTAGGGGAACCATGATTAAATGAGCAGAAGTGAATTATTAAATCCACTCCGACAAAAAAACAATTGACTTAAAGGAAGTCAACTGAACTGTGTTGAAGTGAGAGGAACTGGTAACTCACCCCGGCGGTGGCATTGAGTTCAGCCAGCAGAAAAAAGACATACTCTTGGCCAGGTTCAAGAGGCTTGTTCTCACAGCTGCTGTGGCGGTAGTCAGATCCCACCATGAAAGTTGAGGGCAGCTGCCTGAAGCAGGCTGTGATGTAGGGCTTCCTCTGATCCAGCTGAGCCAGCTGACGGCGTGAACGACGCTTTGGGGTCACCTCCCGTAACAGCTGGGTGATGTGAAAGGGCATTTGTTTACATTTGTCTTTTTCTGTGTGCTCCTTTTGGTATTCACTTGTGTTTTTGCAGTTTCTACAACATAAGTCCCAAATTCATAGACAGATGAATTTTTTAAGAACTGAGAACGACTAAGTCTGAGCTAATAATGTTTTCTGATGCTGTCAAATGTTTGTTTATAATCTGCACTGTTTGCACATACAAGATTAAATTTAACTAACGTAACTTGGCTGCTTTACTGGTGATCACATTTTTCCAAAATAATGAATTACTTGTGATTTAAGTGAATTTTCTGTACAAGAACTAGATTCCTTTCAGTGGACTGACTGAGTCCAACGAAAGCAAAACGTAAGAGTAACAACACTCTTTAGATTCAAAAAGATGCTACTGTAACTATTTGGCAATGTTCCATGTAACCAGGCTCCAATATCCCTCATTCCATACTGCAGATAAAGGCAGGCACTAAGCAGAGGGAATGTGTGTAATCCCAAATCCAAAAGGGATTCTTGCTGGTGATTCGGCTCAAGGTGACCTCAAGCGATAGTAAGAGTGGGGGAAAACTGTGTAATTCTCTCTGTATGCTTGGGGGATAAATTAGCATAGCTGAGATGTTCTCACGTTTGTGTTGTGTGCCGATTTCTGGTACATGTACAATACAATTTGCCTAGCACATTCAAATGGTAATAACATAAACAAGTGTGTCTGGAATACCTCCCTAAAAACCAACAGTTTTGCCACAGGAAAGAAAGGTGTCTCTTTGAAAAAGAATGTGTTACTAAAGTTTTGAATTTGCCTCTTTTTATTACATATGCTTAATTCTCTTTGACCAAGAGCATCCAATTAACTTAATCATTAATGTTGTGCCAGAATAACCTTACACTGTTTGCTTTTAAAATATCCTACCTCTTCCATGTCCATCTCATCAGGGTTCTTCAGGTTTTTGACAGCTCCTGAGGTCCTCTTAAGTGGCACCACAACCACATAGAAGGTCCTGGCAGTTAAGATAAAAACATTGGCCACATGGCTGACAGGAAATGGAAGCGGTAATTTAATTCTTACAGGGGTACTAGCACAGTTCAGCATTTCTCAGAAATCTTAGAACCTAAACTCCTCTTTCAACATTTTAGGCTTTTTGAAATCTCAATCCATATCTTATCAGATCTCAATAATCTCGAGACTTAAACCTAAATACTCCAACTCTTAAAAATAATTCAGACAGAAACCATCTTTTATCACACTAAACTCACTTTACATCCTTGGTATCGACCGGTGGGAAGGACATGGTGGGCATGTTGTCAGGCTCAGCGTAAATGTCCAGCTTGGGTTTCTTGACCAGGATGAGTGGTGCGGTCCTGGCAACCACGCGATGTCTTGGCCCACCGTCCATGCTTTCTTGGCAGGTCACCCTGAACTCGTAGGTGGTGTTGTGCTTTAGTCCAGTGACGAGCACCCTCATCTGCCTGGCGTCCACATCCATCTTTTGACGGTTGTACTCAATCTAGAGTTCAATAGATTGTCCAGGCGTTTAATCCATAATTGGTAAGAAGGATTGATCATGTTGGTAGATCAATAGATCGTTGGATGGATAGACAAGAATGGACTGGTAAGATGGTGAATTTAGGTAAGAAAAGACGTAGGTAGGGATGCATTACATGATTCAGGAGGTCATGATTGAGAGGTGAATGACTGCAGTGAAATTGGCAAATGCATTAAAAAAACTGATGAAAATAAGTTCTAAATTTCAGAGTGGCATTTTCAGTAAAAAAAAAAAAAACTGAGTTAAAATGTGTTTTTTTTACAGAGTTAAACTCACCGTGCATTTGTATGGAGATCTGCTTTCAGAAAACTTCCATGCAATGACCACTGTGGTTTTAGTGGCCCACTTGACAGTGAAATTCTTGGGAACATCTGTTGAGTGGACAAATGCAAGGAAACAAAAGAAAAGACAAAGTGTATCTTTAGTAAATCATACATGTTAAGAGACCAAGGAAAGAGAAACATAAGAAGAACCTTCATTTAAAAAAAGAAAAAGAAAAGCAGTTGTTCCCCTGCAACGTTCCTCTGGGTTGGAGAGTGAGTGTAACGGTGAGTTGTGATTGGCTGTGAGAAGGGCAACGCCATTGGTTAAGACAAACAGCACGTAAGACTCATGGATGACAAACCCATGGAGCACAAGGGTGTGCCCACTGGCTAGCACATCGTCGGTAGTGCCAACCCATCTCATCCCTGTCTTTGAACCCATGACCACTTGAGGTTTAACAACTGACCCATGTGGTCCTGGTGTCAACTGTCCCTCCGCCTCTGCTGAGTCTGGGTTGGCACTGCCAACCTGCTGCCAGGCGGGCATAGAGACAGACTCAAAACACAACATGCCAACAGTCCTTAGCAGTGCATCTGGGGGATGCCATGCCACAAACTGTCCCACTAAGGGACAGTGGAGAAAGAAAGGAGGAATTAGGAAAGGAAGGGGGTTAGGAAGTGGGGAATATCTCAAAACAAACCCAAAACCAAAATAAATTAAAGAACCAAAATATGATTTCTGTCATCTTAAACTATAACATACTCTTAGTGTGACTGGTTTTGACTGAGGTCCTACCTTTTTTTGAAAACTGGGAATGTGAGATGGCATTAGCTGCGTGAGTGTGCTGGCAAAGGGCTGCAAGGATGACTGACAGGAGTGTCTGACAAAACAGCACTTACCTTGAAATTCTAGGCAGCTCTCCTTCCTCAAAATGACTGACTATAACTTACTGTCTTGGGTTTTACCTTGTTTGGGTTAGTGAAGTGAGTATCCCATGGCAAACAATTTTAATATCAAGCTTTTCTCTTTCTTGAGTAGAAGTGAAGGTGGTTGAAGGAGGGGGTGTGGTAGTTTTCATTTTTGTGTTGTTTTGTGCCAATTTCCAACCCCCTGTCAACCGGGTTGAAAAAGAAACAGGCAAGCCCTACCTGTTGAATCAAAGGCCACCGTCCGATACTGGATAGGCGGGCTGTAGGGCCCTGGACCTACACTGGTGTGTGCACGTATTTTCACATCATACGCCGAGTTTGGTTTGAGGCTGTTGAGAACATAGCTGGATTGGCTGGGGGGCAAGCGGAGCTCCTTCGGTGCTCCTCCTATACTGGTTTCCTTATAGGCCAAAGTGTACTCTGTAATTATCCCATTTCTCTCCGCCAGCACGGGAGGAGACCAGGACAGCTGCACTGAGCAGCATGTCACGTTGGAGCCCTCGTCAATTTGAGGGTATCCCCCTGGCGTATTCTCAGGCACACCGAGTTCTACCACAGCCTCTTCCCCAAAGCCCCCCCTGCTCTTGGCTGAGACTTTAAAGAGATAGGTGGCCCCCCGGTGAATGTTGCCCACAGAGTACTGTCGTTCATGGGGACTAAATTCAAGTGTGGCCAAAGGAGAAACATCTTTCCGGCCAAACTGAAGCCGGTAACCCTGCAAGTCCATGCCATTGGTAAGATCTGGAGGGTCCCAGCGGATCATAGCTGACGTCTCTGAGTCCTGAGCCACTGACAGATAGGGTAGACCAGGCACTGGATAGACAAAGAAATAAAACAAATCTTAATTCATGTACTTTACAGTTATATGAAGATGAATCATGTTTAAAGGGACAGGTTTTAATACTACACATACTAGAGTAGTTGTATTGAGGGAACTGTTAGTGTTTTTTAAGATACTTTTTGGGGGGCTTTTCCCTTTATTTGATTGTGACAGTGGATAGACAGGAAAAGTGTGTGAGAGATGGGGGGGTTACACGCAGCAAAGTGCCGCAGGCCGGACTCGAACCTGGCAAATGCAAAGGACTTAGCCTACACGACTACACTACTGGGTAAGCTAGAGGTCGCCCAGTGCAACATATAGTTTAGAACCAAACAGTTGATGTCCTCAGGTTCAGCAGTGTTAAAGTGTATTGTTATTAAGCACACCATTTCATGCACTTTAGCTAAATCATGAGGCACTGAAGCTCCAGCACTGTTGCTATTGATATCTAAAGCATTAATTTAGTATGGCAAACAAATACCTGCATCAAACCTGTCTGATTATACTGCATGGTAAAATACAAGAGTGGACTGCCAACCAATGAGAATCAAGAATCGTCATTGACTACGACAGAATCTAAACCTTTAGTAATAATTTCACCCATCAACCAGATTCTCAGAGCCACTACATTCTTAAAGTAATCTATCCTGTACCTATTACCATTTCATGACATGTGTAATTTTCAGCCAAAATCATTTCTGTACAGCAAAGCATTTCTAAAACTTGAAGCAGAGGACAGTGCCTCTTTCAGCTCTAAGAGTCATCTCTTGTTGTAAAATGGATGATCTACGCTTGGGGTCTAGACACAATTCTTCAGTGTGGCCCAGTTTGGCTGCTCTTATGGATGACACATGTCTCATCTTAACTCTCCTTTTAAGGCCCCATCAGTGTGATAGAGGCAGCAGCAGTTATGAGAAGCCTTCAGTTCTCATGTTGCATCAAAGCTTTGTGAGAGATGAGTGCGGCTGATTCACACTTGAGCCCTATCTCTTTGTAAATAGATTCTATCTTAACTCCCTAATCTATGTCCCTCCTTTCTCATAATTACAAGGCAAGGGCACGACAGATAACTGTTATTTTTGTATTACAAGACTAACTGGGTGAATGACATAAAACAGGTAATGCAACACTGTCAGTCTATTTACCATAATCTATTTCATTTCATGATTCTACAAGATTTTGAAACCATTGGTAAGGAGATTTTCTATGTCTGTATATTTCTGATTCAAATAGCCTGCCAACTTGGTCGACAGAATATTGGTTGGTCCTTGCAGTGAGAGCTTTCTTAGCATAAATAAAAAAATGCTGAATATATGATGAATATAAATGGTTAACTCCAGCATAATTTGTAACATGCATTTCATCGTTATCTTAAGCAGCTACAATTATAGATACATTCAACTTCTTCATCACTATACATTTAAAGTTTTCTAACTGTTGCCCTACCCGAATTTAGATTGCATCTATTTGAGCCTTTTTTTCTCACAATGTATGTCTTACGTATATCTGACCATCACAGCCTCCACCCACTCCAACCTTACAGCCTGCCTCACTGACATTAAATCATGGATGCAAGAAAACTTTCCCCAACTCCACTGCAATAAATCTGAGATTCTCATAATTAGCCCAAACTCCCTCACCCGACATGCCCAGACCTTTTCCGTAAAAAATGATGGCTCCAACGTTGCCCCCTTCACCTGCATCCGCAACCTCTGAACTATCTTGTATCCCACCCTCTCCTTTGTACCACATGTCCACCTCGTAACCAAGACCGCCTTCTTTCACCTTCGTAACATTGCACGCCTCCGCCCCTCTCTGTCCACCAATGCAGCTTTATTATTATTATTATTAGTAGTAGTATTATCTTCTTGTGTGTATATTTGTGCATAATGGAAATTGTGTATGCACATGTGCAGTCTCTGTTCATGTGTGTGATTGCATAGGCCCTGGTTTGCAGCCATTTCCAGCTCCTACTGTGTATCACCGTTCCACCTGCACAGGGCTTCTTGGCTTTTTGCCCAGTATGGACTTAAAAGTAATTTGGAGGAGCCAACATTAGTCTGAGGCAGAAGTACTCCCTCTCAGTGGAATGGTATCATTGTGTGTGTGTTTGTGTACATGTGCCTGCATATAGTAAATGTTCCTGCGCCAAGATATAAGTCTTAATGTGTGTGTAGTAAAACACACACACACACACACACACACACACACACACACACACACACACACACACACACACACACACAGCAATCCACTCTACACATTCCGCTCCCTCTGCTCGTATTATTCATTTCCGTTTGCTAATGGTCTTCTTTCTGAGGGCTGTTGCTAGAGGAAGACGGGGGTTGGTGGGTGGATGGTGGCTCGTCAGCTAAGCCTTTGCCGGTAATGGAAAGGCGGGGGTGCCAAGTGTTGGGTGAGAGGAATGCTCCTTATACTCCTCAGCTACATACTATAGCTCAGCTTGGTGTCATTTAAAAGCCCACTCTGCCTTCATGCTCACCACTAATCAAGGAAATAGAATCAGAGATAATGGTCCTGTGAGTGTGTGTTTTTCATTCTAAATTTCTGTTCTTTGCTTCCAACCTCAACAGGCTACAAATGTATCCATTACAGCCTTTGTGGCCCTGAATCTATTTTATTATTATTTGTACATTTAAAAACAGTAGCCCATTGCACGCTGGGGAGAAGGATCACAGTTACTGAGCCAGCAGATTGGTATTGTGAGGAGGTGGTGTTGTTTACGGCGTGTCCAGCGTATGTGTTTAAGAGAGTGTGTGTGTGTATGTGTGTGTGTGTGTGTGTGTGTATGTGTGTGTGGTGCTACAGGGTGATGAGAGAGAATGAGGGCATGGTGAGGGGTGAAATATGAGTGAATGGCGGATAATGAAGGTGAATGGGGACAAGGAGCAATCTGCTGCAAAGAGGGCCCAATAGGGATATGAGGGGGCAAAACGTGTGTGTGTGTGTGTGTGTGTGTGTGTGTGTGTGTGTGTGTGTGTGTACATGAGTAATTCTGGGGTCCTCGGACACTTTGATTGTACCTTTCCTCAGTGTTCATCTCTCTCCCCTCTAACACTCTCCCTTATTCTTCCCCCATCATCCACACTTCTGCCCTTGCACACTACCCAATCCACCTTTTCATTTCCTAACCTCCCCCTCCTCTATGTCCATTTCAGGGTCAACCCTGGCTCAATCCCTGCTTGTGGGCCTCCCGGCACGTTTCCCATCAGGCCACAGTATTAACAGCCTGCTGTTGACACTCACTCATCCTGATTGAGAAAGGGCCAATCAGGTTCCTTTCTCATTTCCTGCCTCTCTTGTGCACACTCAAACCAACATATACATGTAAAAAAACAAACATGACATGGTGCACATATTTGCACACTTTAATCATCGGTCACCTCAGATGTAAGAATGCTTTGAGCTGTACTCCTTCACAATAGACCAACATCTCCCACTGATTAGCCTGTGGCTAAAGCATGTCCAAGGAGACTTAACATATCTTAGGACATATGGGGTGTAAGAAGTCTTTTTAACTTTAAAGGTAATAACAAATCAATTACCCTCCCCCATATTCATTTGTTTTCCAAAAGGAGTGTATGATAGGTTAGTTCTACTCTGTATATTGGGACATATATTGTATGTTTTCCACTTTTCTTGAACAAGAAAAGAAGATAAAAAAGGATGGTTATTGATCGCTGCTTGTTTCAGCCCTGTGGAAAAATCCACGAAGGGCAGATGGGATGGCAGAAAAACATTTTCAGACACAAACATTTTAATCTTTTGTCAATAGAAGACTCCTTTTGGCCCCCTCTACAACAAGTCTCACATTGGCATTGGTGAGTTTTGTTCCTCAAAGCTAGAGTATGGAAAGCATGAATCATGAAAAGGCACTTTTCAAACCTGGATTTCATTCAGCAAACAAACACAGTTCCAGCCACATAATGAATATTGTTTGTCTGTTACTCACAAATAGGTGCAAAATTCTATGTGTTTTTATGTTCTACAAAATCCTGAGATAGATTACTTTGGATACATTTTAATACACACAACTATCAGATTTTGTTGAACTGTCTGGGAGATGAAAAGAATTGGCCATTGACGTCAATCGTCTTTTAAGTGGCACTTAAACATGCTCTATTTGTCATAATGTTCTGATGTTCGGTTCTTGTTTACTTTAAGGGCATTGTAAATGTAAATGGACTGTTCTTATAGAGCGATTTTCTAGTCTCAAGGACTACTCAATGCGCTTCTACATAGTAACAGAAACCATTCGCCATTCACATGCATTCATACACTGGCTGCCGTACAAGGTGCCACCTGCTCATAAGATACACACTCATATGGTGCTAGGGCAACTCGGGGTTCAGTGTCTTGCCCAAGGACACTTTGACATGGGACTGAAGGGCCAGGGATCGAACCACCAACATTCCGATTGGCAGATAACTGGTCTACAGTTGTTTGAAAAATAAAATTATAAAAATAAATAAAATAATTTCTGAGCTTTGCGTTAGTGTGTTTGTGAGTGTTTTAAAAGTGCCTACATGCAAAAGCATTCATGTGGTAGAACATTTCATTTATTTGCAGTGTGCCAGTTTATGAGTGAGTTTACACAAGGGTTAACCACTTGAAAGACCATTGTTGCAGTGGACATTTAAACATGTAATCATTTGTATGGCAAAAGGACACATATGTCTAAACATCATATGCAGTATATCTGGGTTATTTTTGGAATTCAGCTAGCACTAAAAGAGTGAATAAAAATGAGCAAGTCATAGGAAGGACTTGTTGGCTGGCACACTCTCTACTATGAGATGGTTTTTGTAATTATATGTTTGTCAGCTCAGAGATGCTCTGAAGCTATCCACTAAGGTTGAGGTTGTTCTAGAGGGGAAACAAACTCAAACATTATACAAGGATGTTGCCATATTTCTGAAAAGTAAGCCTTTTTTAGAGAAAACACAAAAAAATCCCTGTTGTTCCCTGCCTGACACAGACATCAGGAAATTCCACGGTATTTTAGAATTCCAAAACCAATGGGAACCCTGCTATTCACTAGGCCATCCTCACATCCCTCAGAACAAGAATGACTACCACCTCATCTCCAAAAAAGGCTGCTGATGCTTGACTTCTCCCCACCTCTCACCCCTTCTTCCATTTATCTTGGCCCCCTGGCATAAACCATTTCTTCAAACTTCAATAATAAAAAGGAGAGGCTTTCCCTCTGAGGGACAGACAGAGTTTGCTAGACTGGCATATCAGTCAGCTGGCACTGACAGGAGGATGAAGAGTGAGACGTGGGACAGCACTCACTCAAGCCCCATTGACAGCGTCGTACTTCCGGATACCTGTAACACACACCTGTAAGGATTTGGGAAATTTGCCTATGTTTGTGTGCGTCTATTGTGGGTCTATTGTTGTGTTTATTTTCATGATTGTATCACAGTATGGGTCAGCTTATACTTTTTGTATTGTGTGTGGGATCAGTAGTGGAGACAGCAATTGCTCATGAGTATGTGTGAGCAACTAGGTAAGTATGCAGGCGTTTGTGTGTATATATAAGTATGTATGCAGTTGTGTACATATTGGCTCTCTGAAGCCTCCCAAAGCCGACTGGCACAGATGCTCACACAAAAAGGACACTCCTATCTTGGCTTGATGCCTTACATTCTCTCAAGGCAGGCTTTCACACTTTCACAGCCAGTCTCACAGTTTTAGATCATGTTCATGGTAACTAAGCTGCAAGCTTCCACACAGGCTCAAGCGGTCCAGTTAAACTGGCGTGTCTACCGATGGTAACGAGGGAAAAAACTGAAGAGGACAAGGCTTTGTAGTGTGCAGGCAATAGCCTCCAGCATGTTATCCTTAAAGTGCAAAGCAACGACCCAACAGGGTTTTTCAAGCTGTCATAATCTGTCTGAAAAATCTACCACGCACCTCATACCACCTCCTTGATCTCTAACAATCTACGGATAGTCTTTTGAACATGATTCAAATGATAAATGCTGCCCTGGTAGAATCAAACATCAACTTAACTGACTGAACTGTTCTTGAAGATTTACTTCAGATTCCTTTATTTACAATTGTTCTTTAAATAGAGATGTTGAAAAAATGAATGATAAGAAACCCCTGAGCAGGGTACCCTTCAGCCACAGGCTGAAAAAGAATACTATGTATTGCTGTCTGAACAAAGTTTCTGTAAACAAACAAATAAATGATGTACTGACCTGCCCCTTTGGTCACCACCAGTTTTGGTTTGCTCCGGGCTCCATCCCCCTTGGTGGTGTATGCTGCCACCGTAATGGAGTAAGTGGTGTCCGGCTTGAGTCCTCCAATGACCATTTCCTATGGGACACAGGGAAGAGACAGGAAAATGTCAAAATTTTGTCTTGAGTTTCTAACTATTTGACCCCCGTTCATGGAGTTTAGACTTGTAGAATATTAATCTTTGTGAAGTGTCTCCTGATGCTCTTTATTTATTTTCAAAAGACATGCATTAAATGAAATGTATCCCCCACATGTAATGGGAGACAATTCCATTAAGTAAATCCTGAGAGTAGCCAAGGTGGAGGAGGGACATTAGGTATGTAAGTGGAAAATCCCCTCCCCTTCCCCCTTGTTCCTTTAGCAATATTCCAATCAACAACTTAACTTTGTGTTAAATGCATGATGAATACATCCTGCCCATCCACTGTTTTTAACCTCAGCCATTAAGTTTCCTTGAGTCCTCTTCAAAGAGAGGCTTCCGATCAATTCTAATGAATCTTTCAGAGGAGCAGGTTTGAACGAATGCAGAATGAGGTTTTTAACATTCTGGTTGGAAGAAGGACGGGAGAGGTCAATAAAGGTAAACGAGCAATAAGTACTCTCTTGTACTGTTAACGTAATGCACTGGACTGGGGTATCAAATCTGGCTTCAAAATAATGGTGTTTTAAAAAGATCTGCAGTTCTGATTGATAATTAAGAGTGTGATAAGGATTTTGTTTGTAGGTGTCAAGGGTCATACATGAAAGTTATGTTAAAAGTATTTTCAATAAAAGAGATACAAAAAAGTGTGTGAACTCAAGGCAGCACAGTAATTCTAAGGCACCACATTGAAAATTAAATAATATGGTTTAAGCACGCACAAAAATAAGAAGAAAAAAAATACACACCACCAGAGCACAAGACAAAATATTCTGTATCCACACACAAACAGACACACACACACACACAGCATGACACAAGTAGCAATAGCACTCCAGGCACAGTGGATATTGCATCAACCATCATTTTGTAGAAGCTAGCTGGCAATTCAAGTTTGTCCTTTTTTCCTTAGCAGCATATGAAGGTAGTGTGTAGGTTGGCTGGCCAGAAAGCTAAGGTGAAACCTCTGAGCCACTTTGTTATCCAAACGTATTAAATAAAGATTGAAGAGGGTTGTAAAAACAGCAAATCAAACCAGGTTGGTGCAATACCCACTGTTCATACCCGTTCAGCTACACAAAGCACTCAGGCGAAACTTCATACTCACATATTCAGCTGTATCGTCCGTTTCCCACTAACCCCCCCGCCAAAAAGGAGAGCACAGGAGAGAGAGCAGTATTTTTTTTAAAGAAAGAGAGAGAAAAGAAAGGGAAGAAATAGGATTGTGAGGGACGGGGGAATTAGAGGTCTAGGAGCAAAGGGTTGGTATCAGAAATAGTTCACTGGTTTTGTGAGGTCAGGACAGAGAAGCTGTTTGAAACTTTGTTATGAGGAGCAGCTGAAAAAAAGCTGAGAGTTGTACAGGTCTGCTCGCAGGGCCTGAAGATACTGAAACCAATTAACTGTGCAGCCAATAATGAGCTACCTCAGGGTTACTGTAAACCATTGATAGATACAGCCAGTAGTGATATTAAATTGCAGCTTTATTGATTAGCTCACTTTTAACTATACTAACAGATATATTAGCTTGCACAGAATTCTTGCTGGATTCTCACGTTATCAGATCACACAAGAATTGTGGGTTCAGATATCACACAAAAATCCATCTTGTCAGGCTTCAAGTAATGCATTTGAGTCTGAACTACCAGCTTACCGAATAAATCGGCGTGGAGTGAGGAGCTACTGGCAGCTGCGTGCGTGTTTATGTTTAAGTACTTGTGACCGCCACGACTGTTCATTTAAAACAATGGCGGATGTGATAGACAGATGATCTAATCACTGCCAGGTATTTTTTGAAAGTTTCCAATGATGGCTTCTTAGATGGTTCTGTGTAACAAACCATCTGGCGCATCAAGATATTTTGGCCAGGCATTCTTTGTTGACTACTGAGTGCATGCATTGCTTGGAGTGATACTGGTGGCGTTTGGCCAATATGGAAAAAATTGATTTTCATTAAATCATTCACAAAATTTGTAGAATTACATACAGCTATTCTTTTCTGTGTTGTTTACCCTATTGCTTTAAGGGTTACAATTTCCATTTGGATGATTGCTACAGTCATTTTGGCAGAATTCCTTCAACACGTTTTGTAAAAAGAAAAAAGGGCCATTATACAGAGCTCCATTACAATTTTAGCTGTCTGTGGAGGCTGATTTTTGGTGAAATGTTTCATGCCAATTTTACTTCCTCACCCACCCCCCACCCCTTTTCCACAAATACAGAATACTATAATCAGCATTTTCTCTGAGTCTTTGTGTTTGATACAAGCACACAAACAGAGAGTTCATGGCATATGTTGCCATAAAGCAAGAGTCTAGACATTCCAAATAAAAGCCATGGAGGCAGAAGAGGGAGGACAAGAGGAGCGAAGCTTTGATTACAGTTCTTGTTGTAGGCTGAGGGGAAAATAATATTACAGCAATATGAAATGAAATCCAAGAGGGAGCAGCACCCATATAACTTCCCATACTACAGCAAAGCCACAACAGTGAGGATGAAGAACACAATTTGCAGTCTATGTGAGAAAAAAAATTGGGAAAAGTTTCTTTGAAATGTCCACTGAGGATTTCATTATTGCGTCATTATTGTGGTGTTTTAATCTGCTTAATTGGTAACGTCTCTTTGTATCACAATTGACAAAGATATTCAGAGGCAGACTGGGCATATTTGCTATTTAATGTGAGCAAAAGCTGCATTGATGCATGGTATAATCATGCTTTGAGGTGGAATTTAAAATAGTTTGATATAACTGACTCATACTAAGGAAAGTGAAAGATTGTCATACCTGGGCATCGGCCAGCATTACGTCTTTGATGAGGGGCAGGCCCCTTGACTCGCCGTTTTCCACACGCACATAGTGGACCTGGTAGCCACGGATCTGACCGTGCTGCTTGCCCGGCGTCAGGGAGCGCCACATCACCTTTAGGGCTGTGGAGTTTAGGACCTCCACCTCCACTCGCCTGGGAGGAGCCCCAGGAACTGTGGATCACAAAAAAAAAAAAATCAGATCCAGATCCCAATCACAATTTTCAGATATTAGTGGGAAATTGAGAAGTAGATGTTCCTGGTTCAACAAGTGCAATAAACAAACAATACTGTGTCTCAATACTGTGTAAAATTGCTCTACAACCTTCACTCTATTAATAAGAGGAATGCAGGATGAAAGAGGCACATACAACTGTGTCATGGCAATAAGAAACCCCTGACTAACACATGCACACATGGCATGTATTGAACATACCAACAACTAGCAAGAATGATAAATAATAACAAAAAAACAACAAACACACTGTGAGTCTGCATCAGTCTTCCTGCAGAATAATATCCGCCACCACACACATACAAACACCACTTTCTCCTGTCTCCTCCACCTTTTCAATATGTGTCTGCTGTGTCTGTCTGCCATCAGCAGAAAGCTCTCAGTCATAATGACAGGCCTTTATGGAAGACCTTGCTTCTAGGCCTTTTGGTGTGCCATGGACTGGCCCTTTCTGAGATGGATGTGCCATTAACAGAACTCTTACACTCAAACTGCTTCCATTTGCTCGTCCACAAACACTTCAAGTCCCCTTCTTACCCCCTATATCACAACCCCATTTCCTCCCTATCTCCCCAGGATCATGCACCACTCTTGTTTATTACCAAAATCCTTTTTACCTTTAGCCCCGACAGTTTTTTTAAACCTGGGACTACTCTATAACACGTTACTATTGTAACGACACCAAAAAATCTGTTATAGCTATTGCCAGTGCGCTGTTTGCCCTGCAAATCCTGATACTAGTGTCTTTTAAAACAGGAATGATGAATTTAAGCTTGTCTCTACTGCTGCTCTCGTTGTTCATCAGTCAGAAAAATTCTTAAAACGCTGTGGTTGTGAAATGGATCGTGGAGAATAGAAGTCGATGTCGGGCCATCCGTCAGTGATTCAGATGTGCTGCGACTGGGCTAACATCTTTACTTGTCATTTTACATATTTTATTGGTCAACTGCTTTTCTCCTTTGTCATTTGTTTTCTGCTAACCAACTTAGATCATGTACTCTTTTAATGTTGATAGGTTTTTTGCAAACATCTTGGCTTTTCAAAGCACACTCTATCTATTAAGTACCTAACTGATACATACTGGTGTACAGGAAAGTGTATGAAATGAACCTCCAACCAACTGTTGCCCCCATAAATGCCCAGAACGATACGGCCTTGCTGTGTATAGCACTCATAAATGCTTATTACTCTCAGCTGAGCAATGCAATACTGTTAAAAGCTTCAGATAGAGGCAGAATATGGGATGTGGCAGCTATTATGAATTACATTTTGTTAGTTATGTTTTAATAGCAATACACTTGATTTCCCAAGTGTTATTTCTTATTAAGTATGTTCCTCTGGTTTGAACTGCTGTATGTGGTCCTGATAC
The DNA here is from genome assembly GCF_013103735.1 of Etheostoma cragini. Lineage (NCBI taxonomy): Eukaryota > Metazoa > Chordata > Actinopteri > Perciformes > Percidae > Etheostoma > Etheostoma cragini. The sequence continues at coordinate 10,222,373 of NC_048415.1, read as the reverse complement.
TTATGGTCACAATGTTGGTATGCTTCTGAACACAATTCTACCAATACTAAATTAAATGCATTTGTAAAAGTATTTTGACATCTGAATGAGGTCTCGAATTGCTAACAAATTCTAATGGACGCTTGTAAGATGACACATGCTCCACCTGCATGTATGCAACGATTCACACACATACAGAAGTAAACAGCCAAGGGCACACTCACCATCTTACTAACAAACAATACCTTTGTTACTAAATTGAGTTTAGCCTCTACACATTAGAGATTCAAGTACCGTCTTCGTCTGTGCGGCAGATCAGGGGAGCGCTTTCAGGGCCTGGACCAATCACAGTGGATGCGGACACAGTGATACGGTACTGGGTCCACTTCTCCAATCGCTGCAGCAGCACCTGCTCTGCAGTGGCAGGGACTGTAGGCTCCTCCATGGGCTCCCCGTCGTCACTGCCGCCTTCTGATGAGCCCACCACCTGGTAGCGCACGTTATAACCCGCCAGGACACCGTTCTGACTCTTCAAAGGCGGGGGGCGCCAACTTACCAGCAGGGTGGTGGAGCTGGTGCTGCTGCACTTAATGTCTTGAGGGGGGGCGGAGGGCTCTGGTGAGGTGGAAAGGACAGGAGGGGGGGGAGAGGGGGGGGGGGGTCGAGGACGAGGAGGATGGGGAAGGGGGGAAGGTTGGGGTAAAAAACAAAAAAATAAAAAGATGGGAGAGATAAAGAAAATGATAAAAAGGATAAAAAAACAAACGATAAGAGTAATTCAAACCAAAAATTGCAAAACAAAACCAGAGGCAAAATATGTTAAAATAAAACTACAATCATCAAGCAAATGTCAACATAGGAGGCATAAATGAACAATGGCACAAGCTTTGGTAATAATGAATCAAGATGGCTACCCTAGCAAGCTACCTGGGGACAAGCAGGGGGCATGCAGACATGTTTGGTTCTGTCACGTTTTTCGGCATTAAGAAAAAAGCTTCACAGTTTTGAATTAATGCTCAAGCATTTTTGTATTACTGTTACTTAGGTAATAGACCTAGCAGAGTCTAACATTTTCATGAACAATTACTTGGATGTACCACAAAAATGAGACCATTATTAATAGTTATTATCATTACTATTGCAACACCATCATGATCAGCCCTTCTTACAACAGAACCCATTTATTTGTCCTGCAATGTATTACAATACAGGAGGTGGGACACTTTCTTGCTTATCTCATCTTTATTAAAGCCTGTACTCAATATTCTTAATGTTTCACAGGGCAGTGCCAGATGGGCAAGGATACCCACATCCATTGTCCATTTTATATTTGAGAACAAAGCTGACACTTAAGTCCTGAACAACTAAAAACTAGCAAGCAGGTGAGTTGTGGGCAGTCCAGTATGAGATAAGATATATTTGTTTAGTGTTAATGTCCATTGTTAGTCCAACTGATAATGAATTGATAAAGCTATTGTCATGTCAAATTTAAATTTAATAAGCATGATTAAACAATCCATTCAAAAAGCGTTTGTAATTTTTGTACTGGACATTTCACCCAACTTATCATGAGCTAAAACAAGTGATGTATTTCCTATGTATGAGCTAGCAGGGAGGTAGAGTAGTTTGTCTTCTTAAATTTTTTGCAGTGTAAAAGCTTTCCAACATGGTCGCTTTTATTTGTGTCTGAAGTGTTCTTCCAAAACATATTAAAACCTACACATCTGTGAACTTTCTAAATCAAATTCAATGCCTCTCGCTTCTAATCTGTGCCAAGCTCTTACACAGCTTGTGCTCTTCCAGAGAGTGTGCTCTCTGCAGAGCGCGATAAAATGTTTCACTTCTCATCCAGTTTGGTATTATATGGATAAAAAGACATGTACGAAATTATTTCTATCCAAGGATTCCTCTATCCCTATGGTTTTGTGTGAAAATCCTGTATATTCCCTCCATCTTGGTGTGACAAACCCAGTTCATTATTACATTTGTGTCTGTTATGTAAGGAAAACAATTGCACAATAATAAAAATAAAATGAAATACCACCAGAAGAAAAAGGCATTCCACACACAGGAACTCAGAAAATAACTCAAATGAAACCAATGGAAACAAGCAGCATATTCACATTCCAAAACAAAGGCTGAAGAAATAAATTATGAACTGAAGGAGGGTACTGGGAAATAAATTTCTCTGTAACCCAGGTGATTCAAAAGAAAGAACCACAACAGTTAAGGTTTAAAATGACAACTCATGAGAAAAAGTGGAAAAACAAGATACTCAGCATAAACAGAAAATGAAAAACATTTAACTTCTAAAAAAACAACAAACAAAAAGAAATCACAAGCATTGTTTGCATAATACGTACCTGACTCCCACAAATACTAAATTGTTAAGACTTTCTTACCGTCAGCACCTGACTACAGAGCGTGCTTACCCTATAGTCAGTGAACTGCAACACTTTCCCTCTCAGAAAGCATGCCAGAAATGTTGACATCAATCCCCATTTTTCCAATCAGTAAATAACACCTTTTATTTTGACTCATTGAGAGTTAGTTTTGGACCCAATTTGGGGTTATTGGGAGGGAGAGAGTTGGCTCTGTGCTTTTGCCAGGGCTGTTTAATACTCATGTATCTGTGGGCCGGAGGATCCACAAGACTGTGAGAGGGGGAAGACATAGGGGGAAAATTTGCTCCCAAGATATTCTTCACTTGGGCATGTACATAGACAACCATTACAGTTAAAAATGTGTTCAAATAAATCCCATTTCATAGCCATCTTCCTATGTATCTTTGTAAAGCTTACTGCCATTTTGAGAATGACAAGACACAAGAATAGAGGAAGCAAGATGGAAAGCTTGCATTTCTGAATTCATAAAAGTTTAATGATAGTGTTCGGTCACTTTGGGTAGAACAGCTTTAAAAAAAGAAAAAAAAAAGAAAAGAACTGAATGTTCCAGCACACAACAAATAGTGCAGGACCACAGCCACAGTTCCCAAAACCCTTCTCTGTGTCCAATGGGCTTATTTACTTACGGTCTTACTGGATTTTGCGTCTTTCAGCTTCTTTCCTCCACTCATATTGTATTTGCAAACTCTCCACCTCAAGAATGATTGCTCAGTTTTCAATCTTTGTGGTGCAGAGAAGGCTGTGAATCTGACAGGGGCCAGGCTATCACAGTGCACAGGCATCCTCATGCCTGATAAGGGTTTAAGACTTTTTATAAAGTACATATCCCATGAAGGCCAGTGGTAGGATTATGGATAGAATAACTATACAAGTACAAAAGAAGAAGCTCAGCTAATGCTTCACTTGAGGTTCTTTTGAAGCTTCCCTGAAAGAGTCTCCTAACTGCTATTTGACAAATAATTAGTCATGTCTGCATTCATATCCTTCTCTTTGACTTTTTAGTCTGTTGACTTTTTAGTCTGTTGTGATGTGACTAAGAGCTCTGGGTGTAGAGTCTGTAATGTCAAGTACTGGTGGCATACCTAATCATTATGACTGCCTTCAGAATAAAAGTGCATTTAGTGCAACATCCTCAGTGGATATAAATTACACACATTGCAGCAGCAGTTTAGCTACACAGGACATTATTCAATGTCTGTTGTCAAGTCTTAAAATGACACACATTGCCAATAGTTTTTGCTATCAGAGTATAAGCACACGTCTGCATTCGAATGGTATTTTCATTAGAAGCCTTGAATGACAGCATGTTTATATTTGTAGATCATTATGGAATTAATCCGCCCCATGCCAAATGGCTGTGCTGTGGCTCACACTAATATTCCAATATATCTAAAAACCTCCAGCAATTACAGTAAGTGGGGGGGCTAAACTGCTTGTTTGGATAAATACAGAGGATTTAAAATCTGCCACTTTAATTTGAGAGATAACACTTGACTGGCTACTGGCAGGTTCGAGGTATAATCTAACTGTGTAACAAAGCCTGACAATCCAGGGGCCTGGCTCATAGTTAATTGCAAAAGCAAAAAATGATTTATGAGGCTATCAAATGGGATTCTTATCTGCCACTCTGCGACCCTGCAATTCCCTAATACCCACTCCCAGGGTCCATCGCAGCCTTGCAATTGGGTAATATCTAGAGGAATACTGGGAGCCCTACCAGCTCTCAAGTTGTGGACCCACTCCGCCCATGTCTGAAAGGTCTCCCAAAGAAGACCTCTCAATGTGATCTGACTTTAGCAGCATACCCAAAGAGGCCTTGCTTCTAAATGAGGGCTACTGGTGTCAGTAACATCTTGTGAATTTATTTAAGCCTGCTGCAATATTGACCAAGAAAAGCCAATGAAACAATTGTGATGCCCTTTGAGTTGAGGAGTAATTTGGCATCACTCACGACGAAGAAAATAAAGACTGAGATCCATAAGAATTTTTTTGCAGTGGCTCTTCACGAGTTCTTAACAGAGTAGTCCCCATGACAACAGCCCCTGGTAATGCTGCTTTGACTGAGCACAAACTTCAACAATCTGCAAACATTTTGTACCACAGATAACGGCCAATAAAGCAAACAGGGAAATCATGTTGCCTGTCTTGATTTTACTTAGTGGAAAAGGGTTTCAGTCTGCCAAACATGTACTGGGTTCAAATTCAGGTTGCAATGGTGCTGTGAGTACAACATGGCCCTAACAATGCCAAAAGTAAACGCACAATATTTATTATACTATAGTAAATGTATAATAATATAAGTTGAATGCAGTCATTTCTTTTTTACTGCAGTGTATTTCATTTCGGGTCTTTTATCTGATCCCTCCTTAACATGCCATCAATCTTTGAGATTAGAGATTTTTTTGCAATGTATATATGGAACACATTTAGTAGTGCATCACCTATAGTGATCATACAGTGAACTCTGGAGCCCGGCTTGTGCACCTTTATTGCCCTTAAACTTGAGGCCACAGGGTTTCTGTTCACTTGCGTGTTCAAGTGTGGCCTAGTGTATGTATGCTTTGTTTATACAATATCATTTTTCAGTTTCTTTATCCAAAAGGCTGTAACACTGCATTGTAAAGACACTTAATTTAAGCTATGTCACAGGGCTCTTCACTGACTTGGATACATAGAGATGCTGCTATTCCTGACCTGAATGAGAAGCCAAACAGCAGACATATCAGAGTAATATTTAACCGGCTCATGGAAAAAAAGACTGCTTACTCTATGCTTCCAATTTATCTTGGTGTTTAAGAAAAACACCAAGGAAGAAAAACACAGTTAATTGAATTATTGTGCAGAGGTCTTTGAGAAAGGTTACGGCAGACTGAATCCCTAAACCTTGCAATCACTTACCTCAAAAGGGTCCAAATGATTAAGTTATTTATGTTGCGGAAAACATTTAGCTTTGTCTGACTTTAGCCTTCGACTTTTCTGACCTGAGCAGTGAAAAACCAAAGGATGTATCTCACACTTGCTTGAGCAGGGACACCATAGAAAGTAGAGTGGATAGAAAAGGTAAAGATGGCTGTTAACCCTACCAAAGAGTATTTGAAAATCATGTCATGGAAATGAGAACTTGTATGTATTACGTTTATTACTACTCTGAACATAAATTGAAATTTGTTTCCAGGACAGTAGTATCAAATGTCTGTGGTGGGCAAGCACACTGTATCAACAAACAGTTGCCTTTTCTATCCACTGTAGTTGTATGGATGAGGCAGTTGAAAGGAAGAGCCCCTTGTCTCAAGCAGAGACTTGAGAAAAGCCATCAGTTGGCCTAATTCTCCCCCATATTTGCTCAACGTGTAAGGGTATGTCAGTGATGTCTGCTCTGCCTGCTGAGCTGTTGTTTTTTGGGGCTATAGTGGACTTCACAGAGAAATGAACATAGCAGCAAGCTACTGTTTGGGGTGATGTCAAACCAATATTATTTTGTATAACCCAGAAAGTAATAGAAAATAATAAATAAATAAAAAGATCTAACTCAAAACTTTTTTTCAAAAGACTTAACTTAAAAGGAAGAGGACACAAAGTGAGCAAGGAGATGTCAAGCCATTCCAAGGAGAGCTTTTGTTCCATTGCACAGGAGAACAAGTGGCAAAGAGAGAAACACAGCTGGAATAGGGTGATGTAAGAGGAAGATAGGAGTGTATCGAATCCAATCAGCTTGCGGTTTACCGTTCAAGAACAAATGCAAAAACAGAAGTGAGGAAATCACACACACACACATCGGTGAGATGGGCACACTCGAGAGACGCCAAGACAGAAATGGGGCCGAATGAACATAAAGTATCGTCATGCCTGGACTGATCAAAGATCAAACAGTGATAGGTTCTGAACAGCACTCCCAATGGGCAGGAGTGAATGTTGCATGCAACTGGCGCTCTCCTCAGGGACTTTGCGCTGTCTGTGAAGCTTTGCTGCCCAGCATTACCAAAAAGAACTGTGAAGTGGTTGTTCCAAAGCCCCAGCCCAGATGTGGGGGTACATCCAACAAGTTGCACTAGTAGAAACAGAAAATGTGTTAAAAGAAGTCTACTCCCACCGCCATGGCTCTCCTTTGTCCCAGTAAAGGTCCTCTGCCAGTTTAATTAAGGAAGCCAGTGTGACAATGAATGTATAAATGCATCTTTGTCCTTGACTTTCAATATTCTGTATCAGCAGGATCCACAATGACTAGTTTTGCTCAGCCCCTAATTGCCTAAATCTAGTTACATGTGCAATGTTCTTTACCGTTCATATACCATGATTGTAATAAATGTCAATACATATGATTATTAATCTTTGTCAGCTGTGTAAATCCAAAAGATAAACTGTCATCCCAGCAGGCCTTAACTGTAGCTACAAAGATTGGATAGGTTTGGGGTATTTCTTTTCTCTACAGCTTGCACTTCTGCAAGTTATTTTATCACTCCTTTTATTTTTAGCTGGCATGTTTAAATAACAAAATGTTTAACATATAAATACATAAATTATTGTGTTGTTGCCATCTGTAAAATAAACAATCAGTGCAGAACTGATATACTGAAATAAATTCAGGCAGTGGGCATGTGAGTACTTTTATTGACATCTGATTTTTGTTTCTTTGATGATAAACTCAATGCCAAATTCTCCCTCCTCAATTCAAATTCAGTTCATAAGAGAGCCTTGGCGGTCTTATAGGAGAGCTGACATGTTTTGTGTCTCTGTGACACTGAAGAAAGTGCACTTGCTGTTGACAAAGAAAAAGCAAATATGAACAAAAATGAAAGATAATAATAATAATAAAAAAATTGACACAATTGTCAGTCCACGTTGACTTGATTTGCATGAAAAAGGCTCCATAAACTCACGCATATTTGGCACCAGAGCCAGGTCAGTAACGGTAATTCTAAAGTGAATTTAGCCATTTGAATCTTAATTTCAACCTTAACTTTCCACAAAACAAACAATTTATTGTGTTAATGTAGTTTAAGATAAGGCATAAAATACCATAGTCAAGTTGTCACATTGAGGTGGACAAAATCAAGATCAAATGCAAAAAATACTTGTTTTTAGCAAGAATTCAACATGTTAGTTAATTCAGTTAGTTATGCAGTCCATCATTTTTCAAGACAGAATCTTTGAATTCTGATTATGTCTAGGAAAAGGACAGTCAAAGTTCAAATGATGATGCAGTTATACATCACAGAAAATGAAGTTGACAAGATCCAGTAAAAGGAAAAAGCACATAACCTCATTAGAATTCACTTATGGGCATAAAATCATTTAACTGCTTTAAGGGGGGGAACCCTCTTTGTAAGCCAACCCACAAAGAGAACAGGAGACAAGACTGAATAAATGGCTACATACTGGCTTGCAAGGTCTTCTGTGATATGTCATTGGTGAAGGCTCCAATGCCTTTGTTCGAGATGGCTGCCAGGGAGAAGTGGTACTCTGTGTTTGGGCGGAGATTTTCCACAACATATGAAGATGTGGGTCCAAATGTTTTCTTCATCTATTGGTGGAGAGTATTGTTATTAACAAGTCTGATTTAAAATATACTGCACAAAATTATGAACGCAACATTTTTGGTTTTTGCCCCCATTTTTCATGAGCTGAACTCAACAATCAAAGACATTTTCTATGTACACAAAAGGCTTATTTCTCTCAAATATTGTTTACAAATCTGTCTAAATCTGTGTTAGTGAACACTTCTGCTTTGTTGAGATAATCCATACACCTCACAGGTGGCATATTAAAATGCTGATTAGATAGCATGATTATTGCAGAGGTGTGCCTTAGGCTGGCCACAATAAGAGGTCACCTTAAAATCTGCAGTTTTGGGGGAGGGTTGGTCTAAAAACCAGTCAGTATCTGGTGTTAGGGTTCATCTCTCTCTCTCTCTCGAACTGACTGCAGTTTGTCGAACCCTAACCCGGCCCTTGAGTTTAGCTCATGAAAAATGGGGGCACAAAGTGTTGGGTTTATAATTTTGTTCAGTAAAGTTACAGAAGAACTTAACGTTGGAACATTAAGGAATAATGGATAGCTCTCACTGCACAAGGTACTGAAAATCAAAATGAAATACCTGGGTTCCAAAACTGCCTTCCATGTAGCGAAGTTCATAATTTATTATTCCTTCTTTCTCATAGGCAGCTTCCCAGGTTAGTTCAATGCTGGTATCAGACACAGCACCAACCTGGAATTTGGATGGTTGACCTGGAACTAAAGAACATAGCAAAGACATGTTGCACCATTGCAGGATATGTTACTACTAGAAATGTATGTTATATACAAGGGAAGGATACAGCATAGTTTGCACTGGAAAAAGGTCCTAAGAATATGTCAATGAAGTTTTTTTTCCTGTTCAGTGATTTCTTAAGAAAAGAGCATATTTATACACTAACATGATGAGTATAATGTGATTTGGCACACAATGGAAGAGGATTTATTGGTATTAAATTGAAAGGAATAGATTATTGTGAAGTACAAAAGTTTGTGCCCCAGTGGGAAGCTGGTACAGAGTGCTCTACTTAGTGTGGGGTCTCTGCAGTTGGAGGTGCCTCCTTGACCTAGCATGGACGGAGTGATTTTTTTCAGCCCTGAAACCAATTTTGGTGAGCTCCCAGACTTTGGTTCTTTCTCAACTTTTGCTGCTCATTTCTATACTGCCATGATCAAACGGATTTCTGTCATCATTTGGCTGCAGATGTGTGAGTGAACCTTGCATACGAGGAGAGAAAACTTGTCTCTCTGGCAGCAGGCACAGTCTAAAGTTTCAGAAAATGTGCTGCTGATACACAAAAACAGCATTGTTCATTGGTTGTCCAAGTCTTCTCCTTAAGTAGAAGGCTGGTTAACAAATGTAGCATTCACCAGGTTCTGTATAAACTAATTCAAATTTAACTAACAACTGGGTTTAAGCATTACAGAGGTGCATATTGTATTCACACTTTCTAGCAGAATAACCTTACCTCCTTGCAGTACTTTGACATGGATGGGCTCCGAGAAGGGTCCGTCTCCTACAGAGGTGAATGCTAGGACTTTGATTGTGTATGTCTCTTGAGGAACCAGGCTCTGGATAGTGGTGATGATGCTGTCCTGGACATTATGGATCTGCCAAAGGCTCATGGGTTGGTTGTCGTCCATGGTGTAATAAACGCGGTATCCCTTGATCTGTCCATTGGGCTCCTCGGGCTCTTCCCAGCGCACCATCATGGTGTTTTGGGATATGATCTGGGCCTGGATGTTTCGTGGTGGACTGGCAGGGGCCTGTTCACCAGTCCGGGTTTCTACTGGCTCACTGGGAGGACCCTGGCCAATTGTGTTGACGGCTGAGACACGGATTTCATACTCTGTGTTAGGGTAGAGGCCACCAATGCTGTAACGTGTAGTGGTGATGTCGTCCACCGTCTCATACTTGCTGTCTGGGGACTTGGCCCTATACTGGATAATATAGTAAGTCACTGGGTCTGGGTTGCCCGAGTCCCAGGTAATGGTCACACTTGTGGCAGTAGTTTCAGTAACTACAGGAGTACCTGGAGGCTTGGGGAGAGCTGTTACGGTGACAAAACAGGAAGAAAAGGGGAGACAGTCACTTATCAAAACAGTGACTAATTTAAGAAGAGTAAAGGAAAACTTGGGAATTCCTTCACAATGGACATTATAAAATACACATTGTAACCACAATTTTCTGTACATCATTCAGACTAAACTGAAGTTATTCTTCATCATGAGTAAACCTCTCCACAAGCACAGTTATCTCTTACATTTGACAGTGATCTGCGCCACAGCTTCAATGATGCCAAGGCTGCTCATGGCCACACAGGTGTAGTTTGCTGACTCACGGACGCTGCTCAGTTCAAGAACATTCCTGCCCACTGGCATCTCATCCTCCGGTGTCAAATCCTCTGAGTTCAGCATCCACTTGACGTAAGGCATGGGCGACCCCACCGCCACACATGTTATGTTCACACTGCCACCGGGCATAATTTCCTGACTCGTTGGTGGAATGGAGAAGCGAGGAGGCACCCGCCGGACTGGGGGAAGGCATGAGGAAGGGAGAAGATGACAAAACAGGGAAAGGGATTTAAAAAAAGAGAGAGAAGTAACAAGAGAGGCCGATGAAAATGGACCCTTGTCAAGGAAATACTTAACACAAAAGGTTCAACATGATACATGTGAACTGAAACACAAAAAAGTAGACTTTTCAAAACATAAAAACAATATACAAATAAAGAGAAGGAACTAAACTAACAGAACTGCGTCAACAACAAAGTAGATTAACAATAAAGCAACGATTCATAGCAACAAGGTTCCATTGACCAAAATTTGACCCATCACAGCACAATTAAAGACACAAAAATCTATTACGAGTTTCTCATCTTTGGAGCTGAACTGCTGACATATATACAACTATGGCATAACCTAATCACAAAGTATGAAGGTGTATAGTAAAGGCCATGTGATAATGCTATCACATAAAGCCACCATGGCAACCTGGAACTTCCTGTCCTCTCAGGCACACATGCCAAACAGGAAGTAGACCATTACAGGCTTCTCCCACAGCACAGGAAGTATAGGGTTACTGGGCTATTGACCATCTCTACGAGATCTCTAAACACATTCTAGCACAAGTTTACACTTGACCTGTCTCTTCTACCTAGGTGTCTTAAAGATGAGAAACTTTAATCAGATTTTTGTGGTTTAGGGTAGATCCACTGGACAAAGCCTTATTAAGATCTGACACGGTTCCATTGATAGATGCAGCTATCAGTTTCACAGACAGCATGCATAAATAGACCGAGATAAATTAGGAGTAAATGATAACAAAATCAGATATAAAAATTGAGATAAAATGCATTGAGGAATATAACTGAAGGGTCGCTAGCATGCCCAGACAAAAGACGATTGGAGAGGAAAGAAGAAATACAAGATAGAGGTTTAAGCATCTGAGGAGAGGAGAGGAAGAAAGGGAACAGAGGAGCAAATAGTGACAGAGGAAGAAAAGGAGAGGGAAGGTTTGGAGAAGGGTGAAGGGGGGTCACCCGCTTCAATGCTGTGTAAACTTTGTTTTTCTCCAGCAAATGTGACAAAATGTGATGGTGGCACATTGTCACATCGCACTCCCAGTTAACACAAAATAAGTATTGAGGAACAAGGTGTGTGCCTAGAAATACATAGAAAAACTAGTAGTTGTAGCTAGAGAGGCTACTATCACAGAGTGTTGGAGTCAAGAAACAGAACTGGATTACCAGGGAGGTGAAATCCAGAGAACAAGAAAGAGAGATTGAGGGAAAGGGAAAGAGAAAGGTAGATGAATAGGGGCAAAATGACAGCTAAGAGAGGGAGACAGGGAGGACCTCAAAACTCATGGATAGGAGTTGAGTGAAAGGAGGTTGATAATGAGTCTGAGACGCGGAGGAAGGGCGTGTAAGATATTGTGTACTTGTATGTGTGTGTATGTGTATATACATATATGTATATATTTTCTGTGTTGGTGTAGGTATGAGTGTGCGTGTGTACAGTATGCAAGAGTTAGGAAATGAAAGAGTATGAGTTAGCAAAAACAGTGTGTTCATGAGAGGCATCCCAGCAAGCACTTGACAAAGAGTGTCATGCAAGAAGCGGTTCAACACTAAATAAGCACACAATTTTCTAAGTCTTATATAACGCAGGATTTCTCTTGCCTATATAAATCTAAGGTGAGTCACATTTGGATTTGTTCTGCCTAAGCCAAGATGAAGTGGAGAATTGCCGATATTGCGGTTTGGTAAAATGTCAGAATTCCAACATAGATAATCATAGGAGAAACAAACATTTTATATGCCTGATAGTCCGGTGCCACTTTGTGAGGGAGGGAAAACCCTCTTCTGGTACATTACAAATGAAATATTAAGACTTTAACTTATCAACAAACATATTTAGGTTTTAAATCCAACAAAAAGATAGACAACAGATATGGACTACAACAGATGTCTATAACATCCACGTTTCACTATATTAAACAGCTTTTTAACTATCGCTGCAAACAAGCATATCTACATCTATTTAATGTCAAATTGTTTGTTGGGATGCAAAGAAGGTCAAAGAGAGATAAGCCAAGTAGTGCAGATGTATAAGTAACGATGAAGTCAATGGAAGAGCTGATTTAGAGACAGACAGATAGACAAGACAGGAAAGACTGGGACGAGAGACAAGCCACGAGGCAGAACAAAACAGACTCAAGCAGCAAGACAGCAGACAGGAAGACAGACAGAGGGAGACGGGCAGACAGACAGTGACGGATGAGCTCGCAGACATACTGTACAGTACGCAAAGGGGAAGGGGAGGGGTTTGGGTTGTCGGAGAAAAGGAAGGAGGAGGAGGAGGAGGAAGAGGAGGAGGGAATAAGTGGGGGATAGAATAAGGAGACTGTGGTTCTAAATCAAAACAAAACAAAAGAAAAAAAAACCATGGCTCAAAGTGGGTTTGGAGGTCTCACACACTGGGGCTTAAAATTAAGAATCAACTACACCTCCCCTTCTCCCCGCCTTTAACATTGCACCTCCATGCAAATGTAACTTGTGAAGTCTTAGGGTGAGCGGATGTGAGGTGTGTGTAGGGGGTGGGTGAGGACTTAGGGGAAGATTTAGGGGGGAGATTGAGAAAGGCTTCAAGGATAGGTAGCATTCCAAAATACACCGTGTCAATCCAAATGGGATTCATATGATCGTTGCATGGGACACTTTGACTTTTTCCAACAAACTAAGGGCACAAATATCACCTACACACTCTGAGGGGATTTTAACCAGATAACTAACATGTACTGACCTGAGCACTTAAATAATCACTTTTCTGTAATACATGTATCCTGTGAGTTCTGTAATTCACTGTTAATGTCAATTTTGTTACTACCTTGAGCAAGACAAGACCTGACCTTGAGGGCTAAAACTTCATCACTGACCTTTGATAAAATGCTTTTTGTGGTACACAAACTCACACACTGATTTGGCATAACATGTACCAAGAAAAAATAGTCAATAACAGACTCAAAGAGTCCGTCTAAAACATTAATTTCCATGTATTAGAATCAACGTAAAATGCTTTCCTTAGAAGCACACATGGCTTTGATGGAATCTTTTTGAAAAAACCCAGTCAAAGAATCACAAACTGTTCTGCCCTAAACGGACAGTGCAAAAATTAAATTACTGTAATCAATGGGAAGTATGAACGTTTGGTTGAGATAGCATGCGTTGTCTCAATGTGACAGGTGTAATAGGATAGTTAGGAAATCCAAATGGGAAATATTCTTAAAAACATGTTGAACTAGAAAAAAGGCAAAAAAGTCTATAATATAGTTACAGAAATTATATTTCTGCATTCTAATTTGTCAAAAAAAGCCTTACGTAACAACAAAGGTGAAAGGGCAGCCCATTCCTCACACAGACATGCATGGGTGTGACTATGGCATGAGTGACGTACCCAGGTGCACCCCCATCCACTTGGGCAGACACCAGGGAACCAAAAACAATCCAAAAATGTCACCCAAGCCCATCCAAGCATGCCATTCATTCCCAAGTATAGCATTGTTCCAGAAACTCGCACACAAAATGAAATGAAAAAAATAAAACTGGACCGAGCCACTAAAAGAACTAAGTTCAAACAGCATAGACAGTACCAGAGTGCAGCTGTGTTCAACAAAGAGGTACGCATCAATACTATTAGATGTTTTCCAGCTAAGATTTATCTCTGCTTGAATTTTGCTTCCAATCCGAAAGAATGGTAAAAACTAAATAGGGCTAACAAGTTCTGTTTATAGTGGAAATGTCCAATCAAAGTGTGTCTGATGTCTCTTCTCTCCATGGGGCTCAGGTCCGCCAATGGACCGGAAGCGGCTGAGTGAATGAAGTTCCTCCACAGGAAGATTTCTCTGTTCACCTCTGAGTACCTACTGTATCACTGTCAGGGCAATGTGGGAACTACCGTAACACAAGCCACCTGCCAAATTCTGGTAATATTTGGCTATGGCCTGCCAGTAAAATCATGGGATCAATTTAAAAAAAAACATCCTTTCTTAAAGTCTTCCTGGCACTGGGGCACACACAGATGATAGACAGTCTCCTTGTCAACATAACAACCAGTGTATCTGACACATAAATACATTTAATCCTTGGTAACAACAGAAAGTCAAGAGCTCAAGGTCAGTTGTCACATAATACTTATCTTAGGAGAAACAACGATACATCTTTAAACCCAGTAGACACATTGGGAAACAAAATTAACTGTGCCTAAATATCAGGATGGCATGCCAACGTATTACTGCACTATCATTAGCTAGGCCTGTGTGATACAATTGAATGTTCCAGTGGACAGTGTAACTCTGACATACCAATAATCCAGTAAGCCGCAAATGCTGTGTATGTAAGTGTAGTATGCTATCCTAGCCTTAAAACGTAGTGCCAGTGAAACAAAGAAAACAAAGAATCCCAATTGCATGGACAGGCTCCTCATTCACAGAGAGCAGGAGTCCCGCCGGCCCATTTGGAATTGAGAGATAATGAAACAAGCAGATACCTTTCATTTGGACTACTAACAACATATGATCTTGTTTCAAGCCCCAATGTGGAGAGAAAGACAAGTTGCCTTACAGTGGACGAGTTGAAAGCAGTCGAGAGAGAACGCCAGAGTACTGCACTAACTAGTAGTGGGCGGTGTTGTGGAGGGATTGTGCCCAAAAACAGAGGTCAGAAGGTGGACATTATCGGCCATTTTGGTGAGGCAGTTTTTGCTGCCCCAAAATGAAGGGGGAAGCCAAAATAATGTGCAGCCTTTAGTGTCACCTTGAAGCTGAGATTACACCCTCTTGCTGCCTGAGGACACAGGCGCAGTATGGAGATCCTTTAGTCACACTTGCTGGGTGAGGCCTACGGCATTTACATATAAGCCACGGGGGTCGGCCCGTATTAACATACCTTGGCTGCGCCAATGCTAAGCAGTCACTACTGGTGGCTCATCAAAATGGAAATTATAACCTAAAGAAAACTGACAGGAATCATGGCAGGGGTATCTAATAATAGTAAGCAGCAGATTGAGGGGATTTCAGAGTGTAAGACTTTTTTTCTATTGTCTTACAGGTAGATGACAAGCAGCCAAATGGTACCGCAAGCATGTCCCATCACTGTGGTGATCCCTTCAGTGATTATTATCATACAAATTGAGATAGGGAGGGTATTCACATTTTTGCATTAGAATAAAAGGTAATAAAACTTGTTTTTGTACAAAAAATAAATGCATATCAGATGGCAAGAAGATTTTTTTGAAGGGTGGCTTTTAATTTCAGGACTCCTTGAGACAAACATCTAATAGAGTTGGCAGGATTTGGCTTTGGCCGGTGAGAACATAAGGTGTAATCTAGCTTTCTTTCCCAACGTTACACACAAATGCATAGCAGGACATGCAAGCACATTCAAAATCAGGCAGATACCTTTGAAGGAGGGCAAACATGCACATGCACACATCACAGCGCAGTCTTTCTGCATCAGTGTTTTTCTTAGGACTTATAATTTGATAGTAAAACCCAATGAAGACATTGTCAGGCTTTCGTTATTCTCAGTTTCTTACAGTGACATTGTGCTACGCTGTGTGGACACTATTATATTGAGGGCAGCAATGGCAGATTATTGATCAGCGTCTTTCACAGACTAAACTGTTATAATTACTAAGAAAAAGTAATTTGATAGCCAATTGGTGCATAGAGTTGGAATTAAAACCTTAACTTTGGTGGGAGATAACTGCTAGATCTGAAGAGATTATTATTTATTTTTTATAGATACATTTATATGTATGTTTAATGACCTTCCTTAGGGACAAATGATTTGGCTGGTGCGATAGAATGAAATATATCTGCTATACTCAGCATATTCAGAACGGAAAACCCTGACTACCAGTGAATATTCTTCTGAGGGGGTTTCTCTTACTGATATCTCGGGGCTCAGCGAGGCTCATATAAACTCACCTTTGGGGTATAAATGTGTGTGAATAGGTGAATCAGATGCAAATTGTAAAGCGCTTTGTCCGGTTTAACAGCGCTATGTCAGTGCAATCTGTTTGGCATTTAAAGTCTTGACAAATAAAAAGCTCAGGAGTTAGTCACGAATGGCAAAAAAAAAAATCTAATTATCTCGCTGGCTAATTACGGTGTCCTGTTTTAGTTTCAGAATCAGCATTACTTTAGTCACATCAAGCTAAAAATTAATTATCTCCTCTAGGAGTGTGTGTGTGTGTTTACACACAAGGGAAGGAGGTATTTTGAATAATAAATTATAATTTGAGTGTCATGATTGCGAGGGAATGCAAACAGCAGTCACTCAACGAAACCAATCACATCTAGCTGTCGCCATTTGAAAATAAAAGTATCTTTGAGCTCTTGCTAAGCAACAATAAATGTGATGTTGAGGTCAATATATTGTTATTGATCCAAATGACACTGTAAATGGTATCCCTTAATGGCTGCCTGAAATCCCCATGGAACCCAATCAGGTCTATTTTTTTCAGTAATGGATCGCAATAAACAAGATGACAGGAACACTGGCTGTATACACACTAATTATTTCATTCGGCATTTGCATTGGCACTCCGAGAGTCAAGAAGCTGAGCAGCATCATTGTGAAAAAGAAACACAACTCTCACAGACAAATTAACCACAAAAGACAAACATCTTTAACAGAAAGTAAGTTCCAGAAAAGAACTGAAACAAAAAGAAACACACACAAACACAATACCATATCCACAACACAAAAACTTAAACTAAATAAAGGAAAGCCCCAAAAATCAGGTTGTATCAGGGAAAACACTTGTTGAGAAATCAAAGGAAGAGAAGGAAACAATTAAACAAAACACAGGGAATGCATAAAGAAAAAGACCAACACGGCCAAAGGGATTCTGTTCAGGCATGCAAGCGCAGTTACATTCTCCCATCATGCATCAGGTTCTGTTATTTACACGTGCTGGGATTTCATGACACATGCAAGAAAGCCTGTGCAGAAGCAATACCAAAGGATGCAAAACGAGAAAAGGCCCCACAATGCAAACATAAAAGTAAATTAACAAGACCCGAGCTAATCGGGTTTGCTTTCATCATTTCTTCCTTGGAAATAAAGATACATTTCTTCCATAATCATTTAGCAGTTTGGATTAACTAATTAGTATTGCTTCAAATTAGTAATGAATCGAGCTCTGTAATAGGCAAATACAGCTAAAATTTGTCAACATGTTGATTTTTTTTTTTTCAAATGCGGGTTAAAAAAAGTAAAAAAGAAAAAACACACCAACCTTCTCGAAGCTCTGAGGGATGTAAAGGGGTTGATGCAGAACACAATGACATGAGGAGAAGAGAAAAATAGGGGAAACACAGAGAGAGTAAAAAAAGCCACCTCAAGGTGTTTAGCTGCAGCTACATTTCCCTCTTCTTTAATCCTTTTTTCCTCCTTTTCCCTTGTCCCTGTTATCAGTGATACCCGTCTTCAAAGTACACTTGCTTGCCCCCCCCCTCCCCACCACCCTTAAATAAACTTTGAACCAAAACAATTAGATACACCCCAGTGGCCGCACTGTTGTCTGGTAAGAAAAAAATAGTGAGCGCCATTAGAGTCAAATCAAGTGTACCATACTCATAATTTAAAATTTCACAAGCTCCTTATAGCCACAAGGAGAGGCTCCTGTGGTGGCTGTACTTGCTTTTGTTAGAGAAGAAAACCAAATAAAGAGAAAATAAAGAAAAACTAATGAGAGATAGAAAAGAAAAAAAGACACAGTTTGGGCTGAAATTAGCAGCTGCAGTTCAAGACAGAGACAGTAAATGTTGTTAGAAGCCAATCAGAAGCACAGTAATTACAGTATGGTTTCTGTTTGGGAAGTAGGCTCAATCTTCCTGGATACGGCATGCCCCAGATACAATTTAGGATTGTTATTATGTTTCTGAATGTTGATCTCTACCACAGCTGCTAATCTCGAGTGCATTTCGCTTTGTGAACAAAACATAGTCAACATCAAGTATCAGAATTGATTGACAAAAGTTAACTGAAAACAGACAAAGGTCGACACCATCAAGCAATAACAAGTGTGTTACATAGTGCGAAAGTAACTGACTAAATACGACCCTTGTGTGGCCTGTTAAAAGCATGCTGATGGAGCCAGTGTTCATGGAGATCGCATGAATTGCTGGAAATGATATTGGGGTATATCTGTGTGGTTTTGACCAAAGGAACTATTAAATATCCCAGTGCTGTGTCAACAATGTGTTCCCATTATCGCTATTTAATGATTCCTGTAGATCTCTTGACTGTAATGAACCTGTTAAATCCCACAGTGCAGTACGTAACAGAAGTGGATAGCTACTTGACATTAAGTGTCACTGCCTCACAGTGGAGACGGCATGAGTCTGCAGGATGAATGCTGGCAAGAAGACGCACTAATCTTGAAAACCATTTTTTACCTTCTACAGTTAAGAGTTGAATTTTTCTTCCTTATGCTGCTACTTCACAGGGTATGATAATAGCAATAATAATGAAAAAGCAGCTTCCTGACCCATTTTATAATGTCAGGGTAATGCATAATTTATTGGGAACAAAGTTATTTGGTACACAGCAGAGGGAACAAACTGAGTAGATACCGAGGCATCTTTATTTAATATGCACAATATAAATAATACATGTCGAAAATGCATCTGCTTCAATTGATCAGAGCTCCCTCAACAGGGATTCATTGTCATTTAGCATTAGTGGTAGAGGGTAGGCCTTTGTCTTCATTGCATGTTTCCTATGAAACTCAACATTCTCTGT
The DNA here is from genome assembly GCF_013103735.1 of Etheostoma cragini. Classification (NCBI taxonomy): domain Eukaryota; kingdom Metazoa; phylum Chordata; class Actinopteri; order Perciformes; family Percidae; genus Etheostoma; species Etheostoma cragini. Next base: position 10,203,163 of record NC_048415.1, on the reverse strand, counting down.
GACTGATTGTTTTTCATATCTTCACTTTGCTGGAACATGCCAGCCTAAATTACTGCTGACTGTAAAAGGCTTTAAAGATAATACCCCAGAGCAGAAACAAGGGAGTACTATGGATTTATGCTCCAGAACACCATGAAGAAAAAGTAGAGGAAGTGCACTATTTATAATCTCTGCAACGGAGCATTTTTTTATGTAATACAGAGCAACTGACTGGGTGACTCCTTTTCTATTAATTCACCACAAGGAAAATCCTGTTACCCCCCCAAACTGCAGAAGGAAAAGGAGTTTAGATTTTGATTGGTAGGCATTAATACCTCGCCACCCAATCAAAATCAAGACTTACCGTTGTGTTCCTGTACCTGAAAAATGCTAATCAAAAAGAAGTCCTTTCTGACTCTTTTTGGGTTCCATAACTTTGGCGGAGACATTTTATCGGGCACACAATTACAGGTAGAAGGCGTCTTACAACTGATAGTAAAAGACATACGGCTTGTTGTGCTACACATTTCCTTCCAAGCGAGAAGGGGAGGGCATTCAAAGAAAAAATGGAGCATAACATCATAACAGAGAACAAAATTAGTTGGTCAATTATAGTTTTACATTTGGAAGTTTCAGTGCAAATGAAATTACATTTGTGGGCAGGCAATACTATCAATGCTAAAAGATGTATATTACTCGGGTAATACTGTTTTGCAAAACACATTTTGTGCAAATACAGCTGTGCTAGAATGGAAGCAATTATCATTTGTTAGGCTCAACAGTAATGCCACTTAAAGCTGAGCTGCACTGTTCAGACATTTAAGCTAGAATGGGTGAATGCTTTTATTTTTTTGGCCTGGCTCTGAGGCCGGGTTGCTCCCTACCTCGCACATAAAGGTTTGCAGGGGATGAGTAGCGTACGCCTTCCACATTAGACGCCACGCACTCATACTTCCCCTGGTCTGTCTCCTCGCTGTTCTCAATCTGCAAGGCACCTGGTGAATCACAATTTACAACAAAAACAAGAGGGGAGGGGGGGAAAGAGAACAAGAGAGAAAGAAAGACAGCAGGGAGCATATGATTAGTTGACTTGTCAATAACAGTGCATGAACGAGTCATACAATCTTCTTAATGCAGGGTATCTTGAATTTCTCAGGACTGTTTATCTCTCCAGCCTCAGTCATGCCCAGATAAAAGGAGGAGAAAATAAATAAAAAAAAAGGTGGAATGAATCAGACACACTAGGTTTGTGGCTATGCTGGTGTATGCAACTCATGTAAGATATAAGATCTCTTTTAAAAAGCCATGAGGACAAAGTAATGTGTGATGAAAGGTAATGGAGAAGGGTGTTGAGATCGGTCTGTAAACTGAGTGAGACTAACAAATCGCCCTTTGCGTAGCACTCCCCAAGGGAGTGTCTGTCTGTGTTGGGGGAAAAGGGGTCATGGGAAAATACCTAGACATGTAGTTCATGTACAAATTAACACTGGCATGGTGCATAATGCAGCAGCTCAGCCCCACTATATATTAACCACTCAAAGCATTAGAAAATGTGTGATAAATCATGGGAATAAAGATGCATCTAAGTCTCACATTACATATGATGAACATATAGGAAGAGAGAAATTAAAAGTACATCCACATGAAATCATATACTGGCCACCATTGTCATTGGGTTTTCCAATCATTTGTATTGTCTTTTACTTGTAATTCATGTTTTATTTTAATTACTCTTCATTTCTTTCACAAATTGTTATATTTTAGGGAATAAAGCTTTATTTGAACTCCTTAGGGCATTGTGTTTCAAACTGACCAAATAAATCCTCAGGTGTTAGATTTTGTCACTTATATGTTGCAAAGAAACTCAACCTAAATGCATGGCAATGGCATAGAAAAAGGGGCTTGGGGGACTGAGGAGGGAGGTGAAACAACGGGCGTCAGATCATTCCTCGTTACAGCGCTGTTGACGGCACTTCCTGATGGTATCATTAGGGCTTCTGGCTGGCTCAGCAGACAGATTGCAGCCCAGGCCTCCCTGACAAACACAGCACCATCGCTCGTTAGCATTTAGCCAGGAAACATCAATACGCCAGCCGCTGCCCAGGATACTTTGTAATATAAAATAACCTACTCCATCACATCTGCAAGAGGAGGGAACACAATGTTGTACAGAGCTACTATTCTGGAACATTGGTCTAATAACACTTTTCGGCTCTGCCACAAATGAGACCATTGATTCTGTTTAATTATAAAGATTAGTCACGCTTCCACCTTGGCCACGGCCTAGTACTCTTAGAATAGTGTACAGCTTGGAGTCAATAAATAGATATCTACTGTTGGGGAACGAAAAAATACCTGAAGCTACAACAATCTATACTCTATTTTTTTATATTCTCTTCATTTCCCTCAACAGCTCAAATCATCCCCAACCCCCAGTGGGAGCTGTTTCTGGCACATAGCTTATAAACCAAATGAAAATGTCTACCTGCAGAGTGCAGGTGGTGGAGTCTTTGCTCTGTGTTTATGCAGGGAATCTGATTTGGATGTGTTTGATGTGCGCTTGGAAAAGCAAATGCCAGCCTAGTGGCAGGTGGCTTGGAATGTGCTCAGAAGCCTACTGCCTCAACACGAGGGAGACCATAAAGTAAGGACTGTGTGAAGTTCAAATCCAGGTGGACGGTTCCAGAAAGCTCTGCCAATGGCTCGTCAGCCTCGGCCCCTGTGCTGAATTATAAAATCTTTAGTTAAGTTGATGCAAAAATGCTTCAAAAAAAATAATGTTGAAGGGCGTTTGTTGACTGTTACCAAACAGTCAAATCAGAAGAAATATTCTATATTTCATATAGTTTTTTAGTGTGTGCCAACTGTTGAAAAGTCTGAAGGTCCAAATGCTTCCAACGAATACAAATGTCTTTATTTAAAAAAAATGATCAACACGTCATTTGAAGGTCAACTAAACACAACCTCCAACATGCAGAGGGTGACAGAAAATGAGCCAAACAAAATTAATTGAGAGCCAATTAAAACAAACATTGGCTGGAGGGGAGGGAGAGAGAGACATAGAAAGAGAGAGAGAGAGAGAGAGAAAGCAATTGAAAAAAATAGTGTTTGAGGGGATGAAGGGAGTATCATCTGTTCCTTTCCATCTTTGGTTGAGAAGGCTCCTCGCTAGGTGGCATTATCTATTGTTTCCAAGCCCCTACTGGCTTCATTACATATTCTAGCTATTATTCAGTGGAGCTGTGAAGAACACATAAAGACTCCTTCCGCTGGCGGAACACAGAGAGAGGGAGAATAATTGACGTAGGAAAACAGCGAGGAAGAAAAAGGAAGGGCGGAGAAGCAAGGAGAGATAGGAGGGGGAGAGCCAAAGGAAGAAAGATATATAGAGGAACACAGAAGAGGAGGAATCAACATTATTATTTATACATAATATTCCTAATTTCTGTCTTAAACTTGTCATTATCATTCTGTTGCAAAATTAAAATTCTAAGTTTGATTCTTGTACGTAGACTGACATCATTCTTACCCTTGTGAAAATATGGGACACAATACAATACAAATCGATACAATACAATCTGTGTGAACACATGTTTGATGAAGGAAGCCCAGAATGAGAGGGACAGAAAAGATAAGATAGAGAGAGAGCAAAAGAAAAATCACAACTTCATTCTATTTTGAGAGGCTTTATGCTCCTCTCTGTCAGATTCACACATAGTGGAGAGGCAATATCCCACTGGTGTTACATGTGCTGTTCCACACTGTGTGAGTTGCATTTCTCTTCTGTCCACTTCGACATTTCCGCTCTTCTCATATATCTTCCTCTAGTCCGAGCTTTGTCTTTTGATGACCTCAGAGAAGTTAACTTAAATGAATCTATCCTATTAATCCTATAGTGCACAACTATTTGATATTAATAAACGTTCGTTACAGTCCACCCATTGCCAAATGAGTTGATACAAAGCTAATAAAGCCTATCAGCTCCACATATCTTTCTCTGTATTTCCCAGTATATACAGCTATGTTTACGAAATAGTGTAGTCCCTCATGCATTTTTAGGTGACCAGGCAGTCAATTTAAAGCCAGATAATGTTAGAATTTAAAGACAACAGACCTCTAAGAGCTTTTAAGATACAGTATAAATCCAAGCGGAACCTCTTTAATGATCCATCTCAAGCTGCAGAAAACACGTGTATGTGTGCACCCAAAACAAACTCCCCTTTTCAAAACCCTAGTCACCAGTTCCTTTGTGTGTGTTTTTTTATTTTAATATGACTGCACTCTCTGTGTTTTGCATAATTGCGCTCAGTCTACCATGTTAGCCTGTGGCTCATCAGAGCGCGAGTGGCCATTGGAATCTTTGTTTTTATCAGGTAAAGAGGAAACAAAAGGGATGAAATGAATGCTATAAACTATTTTTTCACCAGCACAATAAAAACCACATACTCAGTCCGTTCAAACATGAGGCATTTGCTGATAAAGACTTGCCTAGCGACAAACTGTGTTGCTCACAAAATGGCCTGACTGTGCTTAATAAGTGAATACCATAAGGGGCCTAATGGCATGTCTTCCCTGTCTTTAGCTATGAAGACTTATCAAAAACATAAACCAACGAAAAAGTTTTTTTCAGATTTCATTTAAAAACATGAAAAACAGTTCATAAGAGTTGACTGCTCTGTTTGCCAAGATATGGCATGATCAATAAAAAGCATGGCTCATTTTAAATTTTATATCAGCACAGTGTCAACTGATTGTTTAAGACAGAAAACCAAAACAAATGTGCTTAACTGTGGGTTCAAATGCATGATACTAAAATGCCAGCAACCAAATGTTATTACATTACAATGTAAGTATTTAATTTCAACTGCTAGATTGACCTGCAATTACTGAGTAAGTACTACTTTACTTTCTACTTAATCTGTCTCAAGGACAATTTAAAAACTACAAATGAATGTTTAAAGACATTATGTAATCAGCCCGGTTAGTGCCGCCCCTGGTAAGTAATAATTTATGTTTTTCTGGGTCAGAGGAGAAAGGACTGGTGCCATTTCTTTCTTTGTGTCCTGCTCCATGATGTATGATCCACCACTAGGATCCCAAAGAAGATTAAAAAGTGACTACAGTTGAGGCAAATAAAATCCCTGTTAATAATGACTTCACTTCCATGTGGACTAATTAGTCTCCATTTCAGTCAAAGTGACCCTCCCTGCTCACCAACACGCACAACCTCCAATCTCCACTGCTACCCACTCCTGGCTATCTTGCAGGTTGTTCACTGCCTTCATCTATTCCATAAAGAAGACTGTAATGGGCAGTGGGTTTGGGACATTTGTCCCAGCCGTGACAGCTGCCCTGGTTAACAGCGCTGTGTGCCGCAGGCTGACCTGATGAGAAGCATTGAGGTGCCAAGGTGTGATAACAAAGAAGACTGCCTGGGAAGAGTTCAACAAATACGTGTTTTTGAAGGCCAATTCAGATTCTGGAGCAGACATTTTTGTACCAAAGGTGTTCAATGCGGTTAGTTAGTGCAGTATTTTTCAGCACTATAAAAAGTCATCATTTTCTTTCCAAAATGAAGCGAAACTGAGATGTCTTACTATGTTTAAACAATACAAGTTTTTTTTCAGATTGTCAATGCCCTCTCTGTAGCTGTAGACAAGCAGGAAATATTTCAGAAAATGTCTAATTCTTAAACCAAAAACCATGAATATTGACAAATCCGTATTTAGTTCTGGTTTTAGAGGGCAAAAAGAGTGGGGGACACCTGATAAAAGACAACGATGAGGTGGAAAGAGTCGCATATCTGAGAGGTGCGGTGTGCAATAGGGAGAGAGAGAACAAAAAAATCAGAGAGGTTTAAGAGGAAGAGTTGAAGAGACAGACAACATAAAAAAAACAGAAGGACAGATGAGGGGATAAAAGAAAGGCATGGAGGGGCAAGCATGGATGATTAATTTCAGAAAGTGCCTAAAGCTGTGGTCTACCCACCCCCGTTGATGCTTTATAGCAGCTTTGCCATGTGTACCCCCCCCCAGTCCCATTTGTGTAATTCAATTAGTGTGCTCCAGCGGGCCTTGATTGATTTGTTTAGGCGATCAACAAAATGGCTGGCCAAATCTCACTCTCTTTCCCTCCCTCTTCCTCTATCTGCAGCCCACTCAGGCCTGCCTGTGGCACACTGTTCATTTCATCATTTTATCTCTCATTTTCAGTTCATATCTTTCATTAGTCTCTCATTTGTCATCTCCTCTGCTGTCGTTTCCTCATGATCCTGAAATCCCAAAGCTGCTCACTTAAGCCCCACTACAGTGCAATTAAAACCCCAAATTAGCACCACATTGTATGAGTGGATAGACAGACACTCAAAATATTAACATTTCCATCCATGAATCAAACTCACTGACGTGCACAGAAGAACGCAGGATACAATACTTTAAAAGGGAACTCTGCAGATTTTTTTTTGCTTAATTTACCTTAACTGAACAGCTTCAGAGCCATTGGAATGATTATATGACTTTTGTTTGAGTTCATCTCGCTTCCCCCTAGCACATGTGAGCGGAAAAAAACACCCTTGCAACTTTTTGCTAGTGATTTGCCGGACTCTGTGTCAGGAAGTATCATGTCTTATCAGGTCTCGCGACGTAACGAATTGCTTCACGGCACTCCACTAGCGATGGAGTTTTTCAGAGTTGTTCACACTATCGTCATGGCTGAGCCGGCAAAAAAGAAGCAGAAAGCTAGGAAAGCATTGTCGGAGGAACAGAGTACGAGGACACTGTTGATTGACTGAGCGAGGAGTCAGACACAAGTAACCATTGGAGCTGCCAAATATCTATTCTGAAGCTGTAGGGGAAGCTCTATAGAGAAACCAGTGAGCAAAAAAAAAGAGAAAATAGTGAAGAAATGTCAAAAACTGCATAGCGCCTCTTTAAAGCAACACCAAAGTCCTTGTCCTCTTTGGTCCCCCTACAGGTTGGAAGTGGAATTCTCATATGAACTACAGATCCACTACCCTATAAGGAAAACTTGCAAATGCAGAAGTGCCGTTCACCCAAATATGAGTTGATGAACCACTCAATCATTTGGAAACATTATTTTAAGGCACAAATAATCTTTGGCGTTAATTTAAGCGCAATTTATGATTAAGGAGGAATTATTATATACAAAAAGATTTAGATTCACTATCATATAGCCATTCAAATGACTGTTCAGTCATGCACTTTTAAATTGAAAATATTGTCAGGCCGAAACTGTCCTGGTAAGTACAACGCAGCTGAAGTAACAGCAAGCAAACTGGTGTTTAAACGTTTCACACCATCTATTTATTTCCACATCATAATTATCACATCATGTATAAAGTAGCATCCCACTTCACTAGTGTATTTACAGTGGTGCTACAGTGGTGCTACAGCACTTCAGCAGGGTTCCATACAACAATTTTTAAGTGTTGTTGTTAAATTGTTAAACATCTCTTGCAACTAGAGAGGGCGTCAATGTGTGGACATTTCACATTTCAGTTATGAACCCACAGTTTTAATAATCACACAATGAAGAAGACAGCCAGTTTGGACATGCGGCAGCCAAGTATAGAAATGCCCTTATCTCTCTGTCTCCCTTTCCTTCTGTCTGTATCCTGTCACTCGGGCATGCTCTGCCGCCACCCCAAGGTCATTATACTGTGATCGCACCAGCGTGGGGCCCCACGTGTGACGCCATTGTTGTTGATGCCCATCTGGTGGCTTGTAACGCTCTCATGAAATCAGTAATGAAGCAGGTAGGGAGTCAAGCTACTTTTCTACCTATTGCTTACTTCTAGGCCAGCACCTGGGGGGCTTTGTATGAAAGCAAAATAAATGTAGATTTTACCTTTTAGGGAATCAGCTCTCACATGGGAAACCATGACGCTACTTTGAGTGACACACATTGTAACTTCTCTGAGATTGACAACTCCTCTACTCTGAAATACTCTCTGTGCTCTACATTATATTAGACTACTTTTTATGTTCAAACCAATTTAAGCTTTTGTAGCCTCCAGACACTCACAGCTAACGTTTGTGTTAACGGTTCGGATTGTCGCATGCTAGTAATAAAAGTCGTCAAATGGTTCAGAATGCTGAAGTTATCTCAACAAAAAACAGAAAGTTTGTCCATCTTACACCAATTCGAGCTTACACTCTAAACCCTTCATTGGTTTTGTCAGATAAAACAGATCAGGTGCTTCTGATCACTTACAAATATAAGATTCTAAATGGGCACGTCCCTTTTTACCTGTTTGATATCCCAAAAATCTGTCACAAGCTCTCCGCTCTGTTCACAAAGTTAAAAAGAAGTCAGCAGGCTGCAGGCCATTTCCATAACCCTGCTGCCTTCAGTCCAACTCTTTTGAGACTTTTAAGTTCAAATTTAAAACTGATCTTTTTGCCTTAACTTTCAATTGTTTTTTTCTTCATACCTATTACAATTATCCTTCTAGCAGCTCAGTCTTAATTAATCTATAAAGCTAGAACTTATGTGTCATGCTGTTTCTGCCAACGTGAATACTTTTTGAAAGACACAGTAGCTCGCTCTGTTTGTTTGTTGCCCTACAAGCAGAGGTCCATATAATCTTTCTCTCCTCCCTGACTCACTCTCACGAGTTTCTCCTCCATGTTCTCTTTTCCACTCAGGCATCTCTGTACTGGACCAATGGCTGTCCTAGGACCTCTATCACTCCACTGGCTGACGTTGCCTCAATCCAGGAGATTCAGCCTCTCCTCCTGTCTCTAACTCTGCTGTGTGCATGTTGTCTTGACTTTTCTCCTATCTGTGTGAAGGAATAGCTCTTCCTAGAGTCTAAGGACAGAGGGTGTTGTATGCTGTACAGATTGTAAAACCCCTTGAGGCAAAGTTGTGAAATCTGGCTATATAAATAAAATTGACGTATAATGACTTAGCAATAGGACAAGTGGTGTCCAACCTAAAGAAAGGATTTCATGAAAGCATACTATTCTGTAGTGGAACAGTCAACGTAAAATACATCATATAGATGTCTGCATTAGGGTGGAAATGCACCTTGGCAAACAAACAAATTTGTATCATTCTCAAATACTCTGATCTCAATTACATTTGCATCTCATTCAAGATCCTAGGCTATTAGTTTTCTCTTTACATAAGTCAGTGTTGGCATGCGGTAATGTTGTAGGGAGAAATCGCCTTTTTCAGGATTATCCTATTATGCAAATGCAGAGTTCATAAGTAATGCCTGCTTTTGTTCGCCACAATATGATTTATGAGACTTTCTTATTCAAACAAAGCAGAGCAGGGAGGGCTGGGTTTGGCTATGTTGGTCATGTGTGGTTCCAAGGCGTGAAGGGTCTGAATTCTGTCTTAAACATCAGATGTTCTTGAATGTGTTTGAAAACATGCTACTGTGTTGAGATTCAAGTGATGTATTAAATGGTTGATGAGGGTGAAACATATTCTTACAGTAGGCGCTCTTTCATCACATGAATCACCCTCTTGCTGTACCAAACAGTAATCAATGAAATAAAAGCACTCATCTTGTCCCCATGAATACAGGGACATACATGGCAAACTGATATTTACTTACCTGCTCAGTCTATGGAACAAAAGCATTTTACAACAAACATTGGAATCAACAATCATACTGAATCAACTGGGAGATAACGCTTCAGCAACAAAGCCTGGTGGATAATTACAAGTGAAAGTTATATTGTCCAGGGAAATGTGAAAAAAATGAGGGGACAGGACGAATTATTTGACAAAGCTATTGTATAATTCACTGCTTTACCTCTGTGTCATTCCCTTCCCATCTTGATATCCTTCTCATCCGTTGACATTATGAGAACTGGTTGTGGTATGGTAAAATGATGTATATGCAGCAACCTCGTTAGTTTTGCCTTCATAAATTGCTAATAATAGGTAGGAAAAGAAGTATCTCCAGCGTGGGCTCATGAAACTGATATGGATGCATCACCTTACAGAATGTGGCTATTGCTCTGGTGGCAGATGGAAGGATGAAGATGATATCACAGCAGAGAAGGAAGAAAGGTGGTTTCTAAGATTTTGTTTAACAGTTAACAGTAATCAATAGCTTGGCCTTACCATCAAATTAGGCCACTATCCCCCACTGTGCAACTTCCCATCACCAATCCCCCACCCTCTAGCCCCAGGTCCATGTCCAAACAATTTAAATGTCAGAGGCACAAAGCAAACAAACCGCGTAGTAACCCCTCTGCTTTCAACCTTCTCAATCCTGTCTCATAACAAGTTGGCAACTACAATTTGAAATGCTCCTGAGTCACTGAGACACTGATGATGTGGAGGACATAGTATGATGGCACCAACACAGAACACCCACAGAGGTGGAAGAGCTACACATTAATGATGACATGGGACATGAGAGAAACCTTGTGTACACAGAACACAGAACCCAAACACAGATGACATATTAATGTTCGTAGAAATAGAGAAGTTTTGTTATTTTTTTAAGAGGAAAAGCCCACATGATTAGTCAGTTGAGTGGAGAGTTAGAAGCGGTTATGTCTGGTTTAATGTAAGTTAAAGTCTTTTTTCCCTTTTTTTCATTGTGTTAAACATCTTACCTCGAATTGGGGTACCCTCTGGAGGAGACACAAAAACGAAGACACAACATCAGTTTAGTTCAGTGTTAAAGTTAGTAATAGTTAGAGGAGTTATTTGGGTTGGAAGGTGGATCATTGGAACTAGATTATCAAACCATCAGGTAATCTCTTACATGGCTTTCATAGATAGGTACATTTTTTATGGTAACCTCTCATTGCTGGTATCACAAAGGAATGGGGAGCTTTATATGACTCGCACAAACTTTATTGATTGATTGTTTTCTTGATTTCCCCCTCCTTGCTTCAGACATATTAAGACAGAAAAACACAATACTTAATTGGCAGAACTGAAGAACCTCAAGTTTGACCATGGCCGAAACTCAGGGTGAAAATGCAGAACAAGAGAGGTTTGACCTGGAGTAGATCATTCCAGTTGCAAATGCTTTTAGCCAGGCAACTGACCTTGAATAATAGCTCATTAAAATATGCTTGGGTCGCAACTCTTTTATACCAGGTATCTACATTAGTATGGAATAAACTTGCTGAGGGAGGAATGGCATCTCCACTGAACTAGAATTTCATGCTGTACCTTCAGGCAACCTGGCAAGCTAAATCAAACAGATTGAAGTTCTTATTTATCCTACATGTTGTAAACCTGCTGGACAGATAGACTCTTCACCTCAAGCTTCATCCCTCCCCCCCAGTCATTCCATCTCTTGACTCTTTCCATTGTTTCATTTAACTGAGAGTTGTATGGTTCCCTATTCTTTGTTTATTTTGTCTGTATTGTGTTACATGCCTGACTGCAAGCCAAATGTCCCATTAGGGACAATAAAATGTTGAGCTTGTCCAGTCAATGGCTAGTGGGCTTTTAAACGTTGCCTGAGTTGTTGCTGTGATGTGAAATGCATCCCTTATATGCAGAGCTTTGGGTGTGGGTAGGGGAGCCTGCCTAACTCAACCTTCTCTCTGCCAAGCATTTAACTGTTCTTCCGCTCTTGGCTTTTTTTCTCCTCGTTCTTTGTTTTCGAACTGTTTTTCCTAACTCCGTTTTCTTTATCTGCTTCTCCATTCCTCTCTCTCTTTCTTCCTATTTATGCGTTTTTTGTATGTCTCAGTCTTTCCCACAGTTTCCTCCCTCCAGCCTTTTTTAAAGTCTCCCTGTCTAAGTCTAAGGATGACTCATGGCTACAATGTGCCCTTGGCCATCCCTTGAGAGTGCCAGCAGGGCGGTGCCAAGCCAGGGGGGGGGTGCCCTACTTAGCATAGATTGCTTGCAGGCACAGCCCAGAGGGTCAAGGGTATGTACAGCCCGGTCCCTCCGCTCCCACTTTAGGGAGACTTATTTGCAGAGAGAAAGGATGACATCCCGGGTTAGCCGTCTGCCAATCTCCTCACCAATACCTCTCACAGTTAAAAAAAAAATCAAATCAAGACAACCTGGAGTTTAAGATGCAAGATGGTGCCAGTAGTATTTCCATATCCTTTACAGTACATTAACGGGTGGGGGTAGCTGGGCAGTGGGATGACATTTTCAATACCTTCTGACTGGATTGTTATTGCAGCTTTGCATTCAGAGGCGTCCTTTGTGATACCAGCAGGTGGGAGGCAATCGCTGAGTTTGAAGTTCTGCCTGGTTTGCAATGCAGCAATGATAGTTGGTTTACTTTCCTTTCTTTAGACTTGCTGTACACTGTGTTGCACTGTGCTTATGTATACATCGTAAATTATATCAAGAATTGTACACCATTAAATACAAATGTGTAAGATGTATACAAAAGCAGTTGCAGTAGATGACACAGTAGATGTTATTATACTGTATGTTCATATTCTGAATGTGTACATATGCTGCAATTAACCATACTGTATTTTAAACTGATTTACTTATTGATTGTCATTTTTCTTAACTATTTCTTACTTGTAAGGTTTTTTTGTAGTGTGTAAACCCACTCTAAAAGATAAGCTTCCTTAATTGTCTATAAACAGTACGCTAAATGCATATATTTGCCCCAGATGTATTCACAGAGGAGTCATTGAAAAACCAGGCAAAACAACAGTGACATTTTAATTATTTCTGCATTGATTTTAGAGACCACATAATAACAGATAATCACAAGACACAGGACAACAGGGCTCTGGGAAGGTTACATTGTTATAGAGTTAGAGTTTGATTAGAGGCTGCAGAAGCTGTTGGTTTATTTTGCTTTAGCTGTGGTGAAATTTTAGTTGGGGGTTAAGGGGTTACTAGTTAATGGTTAGGTGAGGTTAAGGTCAAAGTTAGGTTAAGGTTAGGATAAGGTTAATAAAGCAGGTTTGTAAAGGAGAAGGCCATCACATGTGGACTTTATAAAGGAATGAGCAAGAAAAGAGGGACAGAAAAAGAGAGGAAAGCCATTAGGAGGATGAGAGATAATAGATAGAGGTTGGTAAAAGAAAATGGTTCCACAAAATAACAATATAGAAACTGAAAAGGAAATAGGTGCCCTAGGTCACTGGAACTATTTGAATAATAAAGCAGCATTAAGAAATACAAATACAATTTTGCCAAAGACCTAACCAGGCCGGCTGGGTCTGGAGTGTCCGGCAGCCTGTATTCAATTACAATGTCAAATCCACCTGTACTATATGAGCGTGCCACCTGATGGCCATAAGCTCCCCTTCTAAGCTTTGGTCAGCCAGAGGTTGATCAGCTTAGGGTGACGATGACCTACATATACGTCAACAGGCTGCTGACCTCCTCGCATTAACGAATGCGGCATTATTCGCTGCACAGAACACCCCAGCTGTTTTGTGAAACAACCCTCTGAATATATTAAAAAATATTATTGAAGTATGTTGTTTGTCCAAAGGCAATCTGGCCCGAGATTTTGTCCATCTGCATGTGAGGCGGATGGTGTTGCGTGATCGGCCGAGTGTCAAAGTCTGACCACCCTCCAGAGGGCGTCTGGCTGACCTTCTCATAAACGCAGACACCCGTCTGGGATCCTGGTGGTGTCACAGCAGGTTGCAGGGAAAACCTGGCTGTTGTTACCACATCTGCAGAGCTCTGAGCCACACCCTGCAGAGAAGCTTTGATGCCAACAAATGTGAGCATTTTCTTGCACATTTCAGATAAAGTGCAATTTATTTCAGCATTATTCACATTGGAATGTGCATACATCTGTGTAAATGTAAGGGAGCCATTCAATGTCAGGTCATGATTTTAAACGTTTATTTTACAAAGGACCTTAATCTTTCTGAATAAGCACTCTTCCCAATCCTCTCACTGTTTCTCCGGCCTCCCGTTAATCTGTTCTGGCCGACAAGGCCAACAAGGGCCTGGGGTCTGTAGCCACAGGGACTAGAGGAGAAATGTCAGGCTCCCTCCACACCTCTAGAGGAGCTTCTCAGGGGACCCTGACACAAATATCACTGCCCCGCCAGCACAGCATGGTCTGGTACATACAAATATGCAGCTATCTCACAAACAAGAGTGGTATGCTCTATCTTCATGTATATACAGTTCATTCAAAATTATTATTATTACAATGTTGTCTTTTATTTCAGGTGCGAATATGTCAGATCAGTACGCACATTTCAAAATCAGTGAAGGTCCAAATAGAAAGGTGTTGAATTACAGGAGCTGGAGACTGTATCTTTTTGAACTCATATTTTCCAACCCACTTCCCAGGATCCCCTTTTTGCTCCCCGGTCTCCTACCAGAAGTCTATCATCTACGAGAGAGGACACACTAGTTCTTGAGTGTGTGCCTAAAGCAAAAGCAAAAACAGGTAGCCTCAAAAATTGTCAACAGCAATCTGATCAATAGAAGAATCTGAAAACAAAGTCTGCCACAAGAACTTTTACATTTGTTTGGTTTTTGAAAGTGATTTTAAGATTGAATAAAAGAAAAACTGAAGTACTAAAACCTGGAGACCCAAGATGGCTACTCAAAGGGCTGAGGACAAGATAAGATGGCAGCCCAGGGGGCTTTAGCAGGCAGGCCTTTTTCTAATGAGCATAAATCCTGCCTGGGTGCCGAATGAGCTTTCCAGCAAAAAGGTTACAAAAAAAAGACAAGCCCCCAGAGCTACCTTGTGGGAGCCTTGGTATTGAAACAAGGGAAAGTAATTTCCTTTTCTACCCTCCTACATACACATATAGTTTGAACTGTAAGTAAAATATACCCAGCTTCAAGGGGCTGGGTATATTTTTGCAATTAGTTCAAACATTCTGGAGGAATGCAAAATGTGGCCAAATGTAACCATCACTTGAGTCCTTGCCCTCAAGCATGGGCAATAGAGCCTGTGCTAGAGATTTGTAGCCAGTGGGGATGCGGGCCAAATTGGCAAGAGAAGAAAATGCTCTCCTGAAAAAATATTTGACCAATTCCAGAGGGTCAACCCAGCCAGAGTGTGGGATTGGAGGGTGCAGCCAGGCATTGGTCGTGCAGTGACCTTCACCTGGAAAGAACTCAAGATGCTTTCTGCCTCTCTCAGTCCTTGCTGCACTTTCCAAGGGTATTTTTGGACAGCAAGGCTAAAGTTTGATCGTTTACACCTGAGCATAAAACAAGTGTATTTCTGGAGGAAAGTGTTTGTTATACGTCTCACCAAGAAGACAAAGAAATACTGTAGGCTGAAATACTGTAGTATGACTGCACAGGAATAATTGTCTTGGATTCAAGCAGAGTCCAATTATTTCCTCAAAGCCTGCTGTCTTGGAACACAGCAGAGAAATAGAACTAGACGTGACAGGAGGCATCGATAGTGTAAAATCTGGATAAAATGGTCAGGGGAGAAGTATGTAAGGCAACAGCTACAGTCCCTTTAAGGTGACCTTGAACATGGCACTAACCCTAAATGTTCCAGTAAAGGTGCTTAAATACTGCAGAAAACATGGTTGAAATGGGCAGTCCAACTCTTACTAGGCATGTTAGCATTAATGTGAAGCAGGATGTTGTCTCAAAAGACTTGCTCAGCAAGTCTTCTCCATATAAATAAAAACTGCTTGGTGGACTGTGATACCTAAACGCCTCCCCAACTCATGCTGCTGCTTGTGCTTGATTTGCCTTTTTAAGTTCCAGTGTAGGGGGTGAAAGAGGATAAAGTTAGAAGAATAGCATTAGAAGTGTGGAAAAAAAAAAAAAAAGTTTAGCATAAATAGAAGCAGAACATAGGGAACAAGTGGCAAAAGAGGACAAGGGTGAGGGGGAGAGCAGGGGATGCATGCATTTTGTAAAATAGTTTAAATGTGCCATCTGCTTCAAGGAGAGTGGGTGGGCTTTTGGGGCTTTGCAAGACACTTACCAAAGGTTTCTGAAAATGACAATGCAACAGGAAAGTAAATAGAAAAAGAGGAAGAACAACATAGTTCATTTTAGGTTGAGGTTAAAGTTCCTGCCACGCAATAATTAGAGGGACTCCAGTTTAGTTGGGTCTTATGTAACATAAATTCTATTTACAATTTAAAGTTCTACTGAGAGGCATTTATTTTGTGAAAAATCAGATTAACCATTTTTGGTGTAACTTGTGAAACATCAAATATTTTGTTTTATATTTCAGTCATATTTGTTGGTTTAATGTTAATTTTTTATTTTTAACTTGTGTTATGGGTCAAACCAAATGAAAAGTGTTGAAGACTCTGCGATGTGAGACACATCTGAGTTTCAGACACAAATACAGACAAAACACATATATAAGAGAGAGAGAGAGAGAGAGAGACAACAAAACAGCATTCTGTTCAGTTAGACAGGACACACAATGACAGTTGACAAAATCATGAAACAGATAAAGACGGATGATACAGAGCTTCAACAACAGACAGGAAGCTGAATGTATCTGACCATCATTCAGAGAGGCTCAAAACTCACAAAGCCTTATTGACAAAGTTGACAGTTAACCCAATTTTGAGAGCAACTGGTCTTTTGTGATGTGATTACATACAACCTAAGAAGTCAGCTTGTCAGCTTCCAAATGTATCTGTAATCTGTATCCTACATAGTAAAGTTTCAATGCAATTTTAGCAATTTTAAATATTTTCTGCTTAAGTTGCATGATCCTACTTTCTACAATACTACCCAAGTACTGCAGTACCACAATGACTACATACAGCTGCATAACTGCCAACCTTTGATATCACAATCATCATTGTGAAATCACATCATGTTATCATCACTGTTAACACACTGTACATGGCAAGATAAATTAAATGACAGTAATGATACAATAAATACAATAACTTCAGTTGGCCATTGTTTAGTAACTGCTCAAAAACCCTGAGTGTAAAACATGTTCCACTTTTTTTTGGGTGATATTAGACTAATACTTGGCAATGGTATTATTAGTAGGGTAAAACTGTAATATCCTTACAACCTAGGTACAGGGAATCTGAATAGTTAAGGGTACCCTGTGGAGTTTTGGACCACTAGTAGTGCTAAAAATGCTTTGTTTCATGAGCAAGCAAATGCACCAACATGTGTCTTAGACCTCAAGGATACACATAGTACATTTTGGTGGAAAACACTGAAGGTAAACAACTTTAGTTTGCTCATATTAAAACACCAAAGTTCACCTTTAAGGTTCAAGGCCTAAATTGTTTTTTGGAGAAGGCTGAACGTGAAAAAAAATGAGCATGTAGATGAAAACGTTAATGTTCAAGCTCTCTTTCAAAGAGTCCCTTGTGGATGCTCTTAGTCCTCAAACTAAAGTCAAAAGCACTGGCTGACAGCCTTCTCCAAAGCACCTACAGTAAGGGCAACCCAGCATTCCCAGAGGAGCTCCTCGGGCCTCTATGAACCAAGAAACAGAGTTTTCAGTAGGTTTTACATCATTTCAGAGAGAGCAAATTGTCCCACATATGTTGATAGCAGGTTTTGCTTTGAAATCTTAAAAGTCAAATGTCTGCCTAAAAAGTAAGTTAGATATAAAACAGCTAAATTATTAGCATCTTAAGGAGCTTAGGGCATAAGTAATACAATGAAAAATTGATTATTTTGCGTTTACAGCTCATGAGGACCACAACTGGGGCAAGGACTTAATGGCAACACACTCTACCTTCAGTGGTGTCTACACTGATTTACGTTTGCAGCAACAAATCAAATACAAGTCATTGGATTTTTCGAACGGTGACAAATTATCAATCTAAAATATATACCCCTTATTGCCCAGTGAAACTCCAGGGTCTGCACTTAATTAGTAATAATAAGTATTATAATATATATTATAATAATATATAATAAGTATTTGCTTTACTACAACTCTCACTGGGATTTAATCAATGGGAACAAGAAAACATGTCCACCACTGACTGTGTCAGTAGAATGTGGACCTTGCCCTAATTGTCTACAATGACACACT
Source organism: Etheostoma cragini (assembly GCF_013103735.1). NCBI lineage: Eukaryota > Metazoa > Chordata > Actinopteri > Perciformes > Percidae > Etheostoma > Etheostoma cragini. The sequence continues at coordinate 10,185,264 of NC_048415.1, read as the reverse complement.
TCTGGGTTGCTGTGAATCATTTGACATCATTCCATATTGTTGCACTCTTAAATGTAATGTATTGTGAACACATTTTTGGGATGATGACCCAGGGTTATAACAACCTGGTCAGAGGTGAAGCCACAGTAGCTTCAAAGCACATAAACAGCCCTAATTATTGCCACAAAATGCCCTGTGAAATCAAACAAGTGCTTAAGTTAGTAAGAGGAAAAAAAGACAGCAACATTTTGCTTGGGCTTTCCTTACCTGAGCGTAGCTGTTTGATCCGCCCATTACTTGCATTGGGGTAAATGGGCAGGAAGTCTTTGAACCAGGTGATTTCTGGGTCAGGGTTGCCACTGGCGGCACAGAGCATAGTGGCTGTTCGAGTGCGCTCCACGACTTTGAGTTGAGGGCCCATGTCAATGTTAGGGAAGCCTGGTGGGAGTAGATCCTCTGTGAAAAGAACAGGAAAAGAAGAAGCATAAATCCTCTCCCTTGCATAGTCAGCTTTGATTACTTCAAAAAAGTTCCCATTCAAAGTAGTTAGTTGTAATCTTTGTCCATACAATTTAATTGAGAATAAAATAGCGATTTATCTAAATAAATAGGAGAAAATAAATGATTGTATTGCAGTGATTTTATCCATGTTTTTTGAGAAGAGGATCTTTGGAACTGTATTTTTTGCTGCCACACGTAGGACTTGACTCAGTGACATTTTAAAACTATTGCTAGCTGTGTCATGTGATTTTTGTAGCAATAAGAGACTTTTTGTGTATGTTCTACCTGCCTTTGTAATGCATTTGAAATTTTATATTAATGTAATAGAAAACAAAATGGGGACCGGTAAAGGTTAAATATGAGGACAAAATTAATTTTAGATAGGTAAATGGTAACTTTTCATGAATAAATTCATGTTTTAATATATTTTGATAGTGTCCATGTTGACTTAAATCTTCAAATCATACAATCTCATTCACATATCCTTTCTATAGTGTAAAATTAAAATTAATTTTTCCTTATGGATAGTAAGACTTGAATTAACATGTAAATTAAATTGCATTAAGAATCTGGCTCTCCCTAAAGGCTGCGTTGAGGCATCAGAGAGATTTATGAATGAAGACCAGGAAAAAAATAGCATTGTGGTTTCTTTCTCAGATTTTTAAAGAAGTCATCAGGTAGCCAGGTACTCACAGACTGCATTCCCTCTATCAACTAGCGTATCCATTAAGAAGAATGTGTCTTAATAATATACCTTTAAGGAAGACACAGACTTTCTGCACATATTCACAGTTTAACAAGTAGTCAATACATGACTTTAAATGCAAATAGAGGATCAGAGGGTGAGACAACAGAGTGAAAGGTAAAACCAGACCGAAAGCCTGGTAATCCGAGTGATTTCTTTTTCTAGTTTCCCCATGTTCAGAGGAATAAATGACAATCTGATCCAATTTGAGGTTACATAGTTGGTTGAGACACACTATAAGCACGAATAGCACAGGACCGAATACCAATTGGTTGGATTTCACTCTGCTATCAAAGGCACAAGCCAGGTTTGTTTAAAGGGTAAGATTGAAGCCTCTTTGACTGTCGTTATTGCACCCCTTATTCAAGAACCATCACACTAGCCAACAAAGATTGTGGTATGCATGCAGCTAATACTCATGCATGATTGAGCAATTTTTCACTGTTAAGAGTTGCCAGTCTAGTGTGCTCTGTGGTCATTGTTCTCCTTATGCAGACTCCTCGCTCTCTTTGGGCAATTAGTCCCATGGGTCAAATTGCTTGACATTTACCCTGACTGGAGCCAGAACAGTGACTCATTCTTAGATGGTGAGAACCGAAGGGGAAGCACCCTGAGCTGTATTATAATATGCATCAGAGTCCCAAGGCCTATTGGCAATAGAGAAAAGATTGACTGAACTTCCTGGCCAATGGCACAGCAGAGGTCACTGTTCTTCTGGAGAGCCAATAACTTCATGTCCACTCTGCAGACATCATGTTGGTGTCGTTGACACCCAGGACACGCTAAATTAAAGGAAATTAGGACACACTAAATTGAGCTGCAGAATCTGAAAGCAGGGTTGGAAAAATTAAGAATAAAAATAAATTAAAGCAAGGTTGATCTTTCTACCTTTAATCCTATTCTATATTACATTGACCTCTTACACAAATAAGACTGTGAGCAATGACGTCTTGGTGGATTCTCATTTTAAGTCACGTCAGTTAAGCATTTCATATTAGAAGGATTGCAAAATATGAAATATGATTTTATATTTTTGTACTAGCTTACATAATGAATTAGCCCAAAAACGTTTTAAATCTTTCAAAAAAATACTCAGCAAGATAACACCTTTGTGTTGTTTTGTCGCACTGCAACATTGTGCACTGGGTTTGGAGAGTGGCGAGTTTATAGGTTTTCACATTGTCAAATATAGAATCTTGTAAAATAAATGAAAAACAGGGGAACAATGTCCAAACTAACTCCAGACAGGTTACTAACTTAGGCTGACATCAACAGAGCAAGATTAATATTTCAATGCTAGGTTCACAGGAGTACAAGCAGTTACACTGGTTTAGGCTCCATGCTGTATCCTCTTCATCAATTATTAATGATCACCCTTGTATAATCTCTTTATACCAAGTTCCCCTGGAGCTTAGAAAAGCACTAGCAAGCCTACACGTCACTTTAGAAACTCCAGAACAAGACAGAGCAATATGTTCTCACAAACTCTGTGTTCTGTGTGTCATCATTGATCTATGTTTAAGATGGCATAAAAGGTGCTGCACACTCATACCCCTCTAGCTAGTTCTGTCTGTGAAGGTTAGGTCTGGCCTGCTTTTTGGGTGTAACATCTAATGTATTTGATGTTGCCGAGGCCTATCTGTGCTTTGCAACACATTAACTCTGTCTTCATGGTATGAAAACAGTAGACAGTGGCCTGCACAAACTACAGTAATGAAGCTGAAAACTGGATTTGAGACTAATGAAATTAGGCAATTGACAGAGGGAATCTGCCTGAAGGAGCAAGGGAGGGCATAACAAGGTGGGCAAACAAACCAACCAACCAAAACCGAAGTAAACAAGAATAAGGGATGGTGGAGGGAGAGATGATGTTATCGTTACAGCTGCTCTGACCTGATACAGCGCTGGCAGCCCTTCCTGAATAAACGGCATGTTTGCTGGTTACTTACTTACCCCAGGAATATAATCCGATACCATCTTTCCCCCTGAAGCTTACAGGGTCCGCTGATAAAGGCGACCATGCAAAAATAAATAGATCACTCATCGAGGGAGTGTTACTTCGGGGTTAGCCAGCCTGACTGTGAAAGTGAAAAGGCAACCAATGACATGGGCTGATAGTATCCTAGAATTCCCAAAGGGCCAGTCACCCATAATGGTTTAGCAATTTCATTTCTATGATGTGTAGTAGGGGTTCTTAGTGATGATGCATCTAAACAGGCCAAACAGAATGGACATTTGTGCACTACTGGTGAATGACAAAGTCACTGTTTATTTTGCTGGGGGGCAGTCTTTGTCACTTAGGCCAACAATCATACTACTACAGAGGCATGAGACACATGGTGCAGTTACACCCGGCAGTGTGCCAATACTTCTTAACGTACCATACCACTTTTTAATAGTTTTGGTTAATCTCACAGACACACACAACATATTCATTCACATTCAATTTCCGTAATCACATTGTAAATGCTAAAGCTAAACTATGAACAACAAAACAAACTATCTAACTAACTAACTAACTATCTAATTGAGCATTCTCTGATGATCATCTTCCTGATATAAAAACAAGCTTCACAAAAGAAAACAACATATATCTGAATATTCCATTTGTCCAATTGTTTCAAGAGACAATTTGGGAGCGCTTTTAGAGAATCTTAATTTCACAATTTTTCCAACCATTCTCCTTTGTTGGGCTACCTTGTCGGAAAATGCTGATGGTTTGCATTTTTTTGGTAGCACAGTTTGGTCCTGATCACTGCTGTGATGTATAGCACTCAGGCAGCAGTGGCAAAGGCTTTTCAATTGCACCACTGAGACCACTTCAGAACATAATCAGATGATCACAAGATGACTATTTAGGAGGATTAAGTTTCAACGAGTGCAACCTTCACTCAGTGCATAAGTTAATTGGAGTAGGCTTTCAAGAGTATATGTCCACTCCATGCAACAGCTGGCTTGCTCAGCATGACACCGAAGCTAAGCCTCAAACAGGCTAGTTGACCTTATCTAGATTTTGATTTTTGTAATTCTCTTTGTTTTGTTTTTGAGTTGGCTTGAGTGCCATTTGACTGCCATAATTATCCATAATTGTCTTTAATTTTGCTTCAAAATTTAATATCATTACACAAGTGACAGGTGCAAAGCCTTTAATCAGCCTCTGGTTAGCTTAGCCACTGACCAGCTGGTAATCTGTGAATTCATGCCAGCTGTTGCTTTCTGCTTTCTCTCATGCTAAGTGTGGCCCTCTTAAAAGATTTATCTTTTAGTCTAATTTAACTGTCTCGTCTAATCCCATTTCCAGTGATTCACTGCTAACAAACAAAACATCTCTTTTTAGTAAATCTCAGTCTGGTATAGTCATACGTAACTGTACCAGAGTTCTACAGCTCTATTCAAAAAGGGTGTGTGAATAAACATTTCATTTAGTAGGCATTTCTTCCAACATACGTACATTATAAGTTTACTTATGAATCATTGGTCCTGGTGAGGAATTTAAGTATAACCTTTGAACTCCTACTACTATTATACATGGCAGCATAGTAAGCAAGTATTCACCACGTTTTGCAAATACAATGTACTACTGCCTAATAAAATGTACTTTACAGCACTATGAATAGTACGGCCACCTGTGGGCTCTACTCAATGAGCACATAGCCTTGGCACCTATCAGTTTCAGTGCTCTTTACCCACCGACCAACACAATGCTGCTATTATGCTTTACCTAATTAGCCATTGTGTTAGGGTTTTAATACAATGGCTTAACTGAACCACTAACCTAGGCAGGGTTAGTCCTGAGCCTTGGTCAGGAAATTATCAGGTGAATGGATCTTTATATTATTATAGTGCATATGTCTACCATTTTCATTTGATGTCAAACCTCTGACATAGTGGCTTCAAAAGTGCTGGTTCTGAGCAATCAATTATTTCATAGAGAGGAGATAGCTACAGTAAGAGAGAGAGGGGAAGAAGGGTAAAATCTTACTGACTAGGACTGCAGCAAATGCCGTGGGGTGCTCCACCGTCCCCCGAACCCATTACTCATATTATTATTTTCACTTACTGAAATGATTTAATTTCATCAGCAGCGTAATCAGGTTAACTGATTACCCAGCGCCACAGCATAGAGACACAGGCTTTAAGCAGGTCTGTGCATTAATACCACAGAGGGGCTGCTGGGGGAGAGAAGGGGTGAGAGCAAGGGAAATGAAGAGTAAGAGAGAGAGAGAAAGAGTTTAAGATTAGAAGCTACAAAAGAGAGGATGATATACTGGAGGAGGATGATGACTACCGATGGCCTGCTCTCTTTCACACACAGATGTTTACTAATGGGCACACCCAGCTGCTTGGAATCAAGACAATGTAGTACAGCTGGGGGTACAAATGAATTTTTGAAAGTCTATTTTCTAGAATGCACATGTGCATGAATTTGGTTCAGGCCCCATTAAATGGTCAGCATAGAACACCATAGTTCCCCCATATTGTCCCCATAATAGTTGAGTCAACAAGGTTCTTTCTCAAATGTGGATCCAATTTTTGAGTCTTAATGGTTATAATTTCAGTAACCTGATAAGCTTGACTACCAGCCAGAGACCGAACCAGAATCAAGTAAAAGTTTCTTAACTATGTGTATGTTCAGGACCATACACTTGTGGTTTATGTTGTAAAAGAGTTCTTGTTTTTGTCTGCACTTGGTTGTGCTGTAAAGTGAAGCAACTACAAGACACCAACTATTGAAAATAATCCATGAAAAAGGTGTAAGCTTCTGGTTTTCATTCCATACAAACAGCACACTGATCTGCTTAATTTAGAAGCTTTTATTAGTTGTTGTTGAAAGTACTGTAGGTGATTTGTGTTGATGGTATGCAGCCAAGTGTATATCTTCCTCCAAACCAAATGGAAGAACATTCTGTAATTTCCCTATCTTTATTGCATCTCTCCATAACATTCCACATATAACCAATGGGACCCCTATTGAATTGTTTGAGAAATATACAAAGGAAGACAGGGGAACAGTGACACAGAAAGATCCAGGGACAGAGAAGAATAGCAACACAGGGGAAATCTAATCACAGTGTCTCTGGGCCCAGCACCGATAGCCCTCTCTGGATAGCCATCTCAGCTAAATAATGGTTATTATACAGCGAGCACTCAACCTCTACCCCCCTGCTCTGTTCCCAGAAAGACGTCTGATGTCCCATTGGTATTCTCCACACCTAGTGCATCTAGCCACCAAGGGCAACATTTACATCCAAATCAGCAAATACAACCCGAGAGAAATAGACTGAAATACCAGATAATAGGAAGTAAAAGGGGCAGAGCAAAAGAGTGACAAAGAAAGAGAGAGAGAGTGATACACAGAAATACTGAAAAGGGTGAAAGGGGCATTGGAAGTAAGGAAGAAGTTTGCAGCATTATTGCACTGCAAAATTATTTTACCGCCTCAGCTTTCTGACCATATGAAGACCCCGCAGACTAAACCATCTATTTGCTTTAGGTTTACTTGTTGAAGTTGTATAAGCATTTTTCAGTTTACCCTTAGAGTTTAAGGTAACTGGTGGTTGACTGTTTGCCCTGTAGGTCTCTCAGGCTTAGAAAAAATTAATTAAAAAAATCTAAATATGCGTGTAAATATGTGTGTGTGAGTGACAAGAACTTTAGTCTGGCATTTAAACCAACTGTTCTGACTGTTGGTGGTTTGCAAACACTTTCCACACCACCTCCAATTGTGAATGCAGCCCATATTAGGCCACATTCATAAAGCTATCATCACCACTGAGATAAACAGCAAGTAGACAGCTTGTTTGCCAAAGAAAGACAATGAGAGCAACCCACAGGGGATATTTTGCAGAACAAATGGCTGACTACTACAGGTAGCAGCTATGACCACAGTTTCATCAATGTGAAAGCCATGTGAAAGCCAAGGTAATTGAAGAAGAGAGGAACCCATGTCAAATACCAGGAACCATGCTATGTAAAGAAAAGCCTGTTTATAGACAGCACAAGGCAGGAAACATAATGTTACCCTTAGGCTGAACAGGGTAATAGTAGGGCATCATTCCCTGCCCATTATGGGCAAAGTATGGAACTCAGGTTTTGTCCGTAAAACAGTAGAGGCTGATATATTTGGTCTGCAAGGATTCACATATTTTGTGTGTGTTCTGAAACAATAACGGCTTGCTGCTTTAAATAATACTATGTTTTATCTTATACATAAGACCCAGAATATATAAACTCACACACAACGTGGCTGATACATTTTCAAATAAACACACTGCTGCTGCAGTCAGTGTTTCTGAAAGTGAACAATGCACATACCTAGCCTAATACGATAATGATACTGGCCTGAGTAGCTCAGAGTCCCAGTTACTTTCTTGTGGTGAAGATGCACAGTTAAAATTTCCTTGTATACAATTTAAATAATAAAAAAAAGATACTTTGTTAATCTGAGAGAGTTTACAGAAAACTACATTTGTCACTAAATCACAGTGTTATGTCTACCCTATATGAATAGTCATGTGTCCCCTTGTGCTACTTTGTTCAAAATGAAGATTGGCGTCATAACGATATATTACTTTCATTAGAACTCATTAAGCTGCACTGAATTTTTTTTTAATTTTCATTTAATTTTCACTCATTTAATGTAGGAAAAAAACATCTTTATTTTGGGAGTGATTTTTATGACTTTATCCAAGCATGTTTTGTCTTGTGAGAAGGCTTTCCCATAAAATTTCTCCATGACCGACAGACATGCTGCTGTCTGTGTCCCACATTGTAATATTAAATAATTGGAGCCAGGGTCCAGTTTCGATAAAAAAACAAACATAGGATACAAGCTGTGTCCCTGATATGGTGAGCCACCGTCGTAGACACAGGACAGACAAGAGAGAGGAGTGATTGTCTAGGACAGCTTTAAAAATCCCCTGCCTGCGAGGAGAAGAGGCAGAGAAAGAAAAAAAAAACATAAAAAGGAAAAAAAGAGAAAAGAAATTCTGTTTATCTGTCTCAACCGTTGAAAGTTTATAGAATTCCTTCCCTCTCCCTCTCTCTCTTCTCTCTTGTCAGGCTCCTGAGGCGTCTGGGGTAAGACAGGCAAACTCCAGGGGAGACAGGGGATGAGGCCACGGCCATTAAAGGAAAAGCCTCACGGTAGAGAAACGTCAACCAGTCACGTCTGGTTTGCTGGCGGGTGGCTTTGAGTGTGTGTTTCTTTAAGTATGTGTGCACATGTGTTTGTGATGGTGGGACTGTGTGTGGAGGCACAGTGGGCACCTTGAAACCTGATGTCAGTTTAAAACACAGTGTGAGCGGCAATTCTGCACAAGTCTATCAAAATGGACTTTTCTGGTTCCATTGTCAGAGTTGAGAGTTGTAGAGAACCTAATGGATGCCATCTCATAAAGTTACAAGAACAGCTCAGCTTTATTCTGTTAATATACAACCTCCAACCAAAGTAGATTAAATCATGGTTTGAGTAATGGAGTGTATAGCCCTTTTCAGGCATGCACTCCACATGCAATTTTGTAGTCAGGTAGATTTTCTTAAAAATGGCTTTCAAAATCTGTCTTTTAAGTACCTAGTAGTATCACTACATCCAATGCAACCATATTACCAGATACAGCATGTTCAATTCTATAGTGTTCTTAGACATTTATGAACAAATCTATTCATATGGTATATTACATGGAAATATAACTGGATGTACGGTGCTCTTCTTCAGTCAGCGGTGTATGCATTTTTACAATTAATCATCATTTCACACTCAGAATTAAATTATATGTGTTAATTATAAAAGTGCTGTGACTGAGCCAATGTCTGGTTGAGAGACATGTTTTCTTAAGGGATTTCCCCCTGCAGAGTGTAGGGAAATAAATGGGAGCTAAATAAGAGACAAAACTTCTAAACTTTTTTAGTACAACTTTTTTTTAATAACTAAAGTGGCTCTGATTGTGTCAGACGATGTAACTAGGCAGCATAACTTGATGTCATAGCTTATTAATGAGGACATTGATCAGAGAGCGTTCTGGGGGGTGCTTTGACAGCTAATTGAAGCTCATCCATAAGTTTGGTAATGAAGTTGGGAGTCTTTCCACAGCAAAATAAGTTTTTTTAATTCATCATTTAAACAGCTTGTGTAATATCCGAGAACACTCCTCTTCTATTGTGTCAATATTTTACAACTCATCACCATTCTTCGGCATTGCCTCCACTGTGGGAAAAAAATAATCTATTGTCATGTGTGGACAAAAGTCAACATTTATTCCTATATGGAAGACCTAAATGCTGGAACCCCTGCTTAAACAGGGGGTAAACAGGGTTTTATATGTGTGACAATCAAGAAGTAGTATTTCTGACGTGTGGAGCAAAGGCCTCTCTAAGCTCTCCAAACAACTTTGAGCCAAAACAACAGATTTGAGAAGAGCTACTGCATTTCTGCCAAAGCAACTAATCTAACCCAGACAAATACCAAAACCTGAAAACAAAGAGTGACAATAATTGCAAAAGGATTTGAAGGGAGGTGGATGTGTGGGGCTGAAGTGTGAGGTCATGGTCTGGGTGGGCCATTAGCTTTGTCTACTAAGCTACTAACCACAGGTTTGGAGCCACTTTTTGTGAGCAGAACGAGCATTGTGATTATGGGGTGGATGGAAAAATTAGGGCCAGTCAGAAGACTGCCAGGTAAATGCCTAATCTCACTTTGAGAGGTGGAGATGGCAAGCGGACATGGAAATGAGGGTCACAAAGTATGTGGGCCTTCACCACGGAGAGAAGACTTGGCGTGTCAAAATAAGTCACTTTAAAAAGATGAAAAGACTGAAAGGCTGTAGGAATAATGCTGATAAGCTGGGTAACAAGCAGGACTGTTAAGAGGAAAAGTGGACAACAGAGGATCTTAGCTGCAATGTCAACATAATATCTTCCTGTAAAGAAGCGTTTGACAGAGAACTTGGTAAATGATAAAAATGTCTACATGTAGTAAAAGGAACCTCTAAAAAATAACAAAACAAATGAAAACATAGAGCACATAGTGTACCGAAGAAAGAAAAAAATCCCCTTCAGCTGTAACAACCTAATGATGTCCCCATTCACACAGAGATGGGATGCATAAATGAAACTCCATGTATTTCAAAAGAAGGATGTGACAGAAAATGAGGGTTCATGGGTTTGTTGGCAGAAGAGAAAGACGGAATAGACGTGAGACGTAGACGTCCAGAGAAGTGGAGTTGCCCTTTAAAAGCCGAGGAGCAAGCAATATATATATATATATATATATATATATATATATATATATATATATATATATATATATATATATATGAAATAATAACATTTAACAGCTGTGGTCAAATCCAGTAGAATCTGGGCTGCACTCCAGAACACAAGCTTTGTAATCATGAATGAGTCCTGGATAGCATCTTCCAACTGGCCTCTCTCAGACTGTTAGTTCTCCATTCGTCCACCTTAGTTCTTACTAAGAACTTCAATGATCTAACAATAATTATAAGTCACAACTCTTAAGTTTTAGAAGATCTGAATATTTGTTCTTGATTTTGCATTGTATTGTATACCTGGTTTCAGACTTTTTACACATATAATCCTGCGGTTAAACTTGCAATCCAACTTTTACCACAGGAAGTGTAGGTATGGGACTTGCAAAGCATGCACTATAAGTCTTTTTAAGCATGGAAATCCTGCAGGGTCCCCAGCACGACCTCCGCGTTGTATGAATTCAGTCACCTGGGCTGGTGGCTCGTGTATATGCATGAGGCTGGTGGTCCGGGCCATATCCCTTTGCTCTTCTTTATGCATGAGTTGGGCCACTCCAAAGGTCGTCACTCACACCATTTTCACAGAAAGCCCCTCCCAAATCGTATTCCCCGCCTAAGTACGAAGCACCTACACTAACCTATCATTATTAGGGCCCGAGCGCCGACAGGCGGCGAAGGCCCTATTGGAACTGAAGGAATTATTATTATTCTTTCTTTCTTTCTTTCTTTCTTTCTTTCTTTCTTTCTTTCTTTCTTTCTTTCTTTTTCCGTCAAATGAATTGCTTTTTTGGAGGACTTATCACATTCAAAAACTCACCAAATTTGGCGGTCGCATCAAGTCTGGTGAAAATGTACGTATTTTAATGGTTTCGGGAATAGGCGCACAAAAATGGCTCTCTAGCGCCACCTACAATATTATGAAAATTCAGCCCCTGCACTGCGTTTATCGTAGACTCACGAAACTTGCTACACATATGTATCATGGCAGGGGGGACATACAACTCCATGGTACCCAACCCCTTAACCCAACAGGAAGTCCGCCATTTTGTTTTGAATGTGCAAAATTAGTGTGATTTTGGCCATTTACACATGTCGTACTTTAACGAACTCCTCCTAGAGCTTTCGTCCGATCATCTTCAAACTTGGTGTGTGTCATCTTAACATGTTAACGATGAAAAGTTATTAAAAGAAAAACTTTTCGTCATAGGGCGTGGCCGTGGCGGGGCGGCCATTTTGTGCGTTTCGCCACCGAAACAGGAAATGGGTGTAACTTGAGCGTACGTTATCCGATTAGCTCGAAACTTTCCACGATTCCTCAGAGTCCGCCCCTGACGACATCTAAACGCCGCTATTGGCTCAAAGTCATAGCGCCCCCTAGTGGCATAAGGAAATACGCCTAAAAGACAAGGTGCTATACTTTAACGAACTCCTCCTAGAGATTTCATCCGATCAACTTCAAACTTGGTGTGTAACATCTTAACATGTTAATGATGAAAAGTTATTAAAAGAAAAACTTTTCGTCATACGGTGTGGGCGTGGCATGGCGGCCATTTTGGGTGTTTACCGATGACAGTGAAAGTGCCTGTGACTACAGTGAACGTTGTCGTATCTGTTTCAAACTTTTCAGGATTCATCAGAGTCCAGGCCTGACGACATCTATATGCC
>NC_048415.1:10167713-10173008 GCF_013103735.1 Etheostoma cragini | reverse complement strand
AATGAACTCAGCAGGGAGTTCACTTTTCATTGGCGAAGATTTTCAGGGTATGCGTGACGCGCAAATGCGCGGTCGCAAAGAGAGGCGTGCGCCAGTATCCCCAACTCGCGCATGTTAGCGAGGGCCCTCCATCGCTGCTTGCAGCTTTAATTTGGATTGTTACTTTGATTCCTGCACATTATTTAATTTATGTACATTTTTTTAAATTAGATTTCATGCTCATCTTACTTTGTAAAACATGCAATTTGTATTATTCATATTGTTATTTAAAAAAAACAGTTTTATTGCCATGTCAGATTAATTAGAAGCTGTTGAGGGCAAGATAATCCCACGTCCAGCTGCCCATTAATATGAATATTTGCATCTACACATACTCAGAATAGCAGTTATTGCAGAATCGCAGAGAACTAATTTACATTTTCTCAACCATTTCAACAAAATCATATGGCAGCAAAGTACTGGCGCAAATGTAATATAATGTAATGAAAACATACAGGTAGGTAGTAGCCACCAGATGCAATAAATCTAACTGTTAATTTTAATCAAAGCTGAATTAAATAAACAGTTTAGTTATTTCTAGACATGGAAGAATTAATAATATAAAGATATTTTAAATGACTGAGTGCAGGCCAAATGAATCAATTATACACATTGTGATTAAATTAGGAATGATTATTATACAGTAGGTATATTACATTTGATTTAGGCTCCACATGCACATGGAAGATAGCTATGGCTGTTTTATAGATAGAAAAAAAAGATTGGTATCTCCTTAAAATACAGATTATAAAAATGACCTGATATGGGAGGAAATATAAGGGTATCTCCTGCCAGAGGTTGAATTACCAAGACAATCACCCAGTGAGTGCATATCATTGTAAAAGTGTCTCAGAGCCACTGATCTTTCATTTAATTTAGTTTCCTGGCAAACTCCTTGCTGCTACAAATGATTCATTTACAGTATATAAACCTTCTAGTCAGAAGTAAACCAATCAGCCAGGCCTTAACCCTGCTTATACCAGCCCCTTGCTCTCCATCTTATTACCTCTTCATCTCTTCCTCTTTTCCTCTTCTTTTTACTCTACCCCAGTATGTTGTATTGGCTGTGGTCAGATGTCTAGGGTGGTAAGGGTCGCTCTTCTTGAGCAGCAATTATATGAAATTGATGGCGAAGGTTCAGGAGCCAGCCTGCCAACCCTGGCTAGACACAAGCTCCTTCCACTTGTCCCACTCCATCAGTACCGCCTCTTTTCTCTCTTACTTTTTCACCTTTATCTTTCTTGCTACCATTCAGCTTGTGTCCCCCTTTCTTCATCACCCTTCAATCACACATGATTACTGCATTACGTTCCGAGGATCAAGAATTCAGAGGCCATAAACTCTCATCTGAGTGAATTTCCTCTGGAGGGAACTTTTTCTACAAGACAGAAAGATGGGGTGAGAAAGATAAAAGGCTGGCAATAGACTGGCAAACATACAAATCCCAATATGGAGGTATAAAGTGGGGCAGGGGAAGGAATAGGTGAAAGGTGAGTGGAGGGATATCTTTTAAGAGCAGAAAAAGCACCAGATTGACTGAAGAACAGCAAAGGGAAAATATCTGATTAAAAAAAAAAAAAACTTTTTAAGCCTCCAATGAGAGCTCAGGGGGCATGAGCGCTATCTATGTGGTCAACATCCGTCTATTGATTTGTTTATTGCACCAAGCCTGCCCTATATGCCAATAACACCAATAACAGCTAAAGAATCCCAACACAGCACAGAGTGGTAACTCAGAGGCACCACTACAGAACAAAACTAGACGTTTGCTGCGCACATAATCTTAAAATGTAAGAGCAAATAACTAAAATGTTATTGTGATTGTACACAACAGGAGAGCACACGGTTTACCATTTGCAAGTAAAAATAATGTTTGCACTGACTAGCTGAGAACAGATGCCTGTAAGAATGGGTTCACTGTGAGCAGGTAACCCGCGTCGATGAGTGTGGATCTTAACTGCAGTAAAATGTATTATTTACTGGTGGAGGTAGTGATTGCTGTTTAGGAATGAGAAGTGACTCATTTGTCAAGGACAAGAGAAAAGCAGTTGGAAAAAGCACATAGCATTAGCTCAGTGTGGACTTGGTCACATGAGGTAATTTAGGGTCTTAATGGAGCCTAAGACCCTCTGTTATACATGCCTTACTACAGGACACTCCTATCCAATTGGCATGGATGTATCATTATATATCATTATGTATATATCATTATACAAAAGAAGCACTTCAATGTGAAAAAAAGTCATCATTTCAACAAAGTCTCCTAAACATTGAATGCTTTTTGCATTTAGGCGGCTCAGTGTCCCAAACTCAGAAGTACTAGAAAAGTACAATACGATATAGTTTTTTTTTGGTATTTTTCATTCCTGTATTTGTAGTGTTTTCTCTTTCTACCACTTCGCTTTTATACTCGCCTTCCTACCTCTTTAGTGTATTGCCCCCCCCCCCCCCCCCTTTCTTGCTTTTGCTATAGGTGCATGAGACTAGTGGAAGAGGGCAAAGGTTGCCTCAGAGGCAGGCAGACAGGAAGAGGAAGAACCACAAGCTCTGTTGCTAATACTGCCAAGCTTTTTCTTCACTGTCTCATTACAGGGTAGCCCCTGCCTGCCTGCGGGCTGTCTCTCTCTTACATTGTCACTCTCACACACACACACACACACACACGGATTCTAACTGGGTCTTTTATAAACACACTCCAGCCCGTCTGTTGCCCTGGACTCACCTCTTCCTCCAAAATGAGCACAAAAAATAAGCATTCCATCCGCCAACACCAAAACAGCATGACATTAGCACTACAAAGAGAACCCACAGATGGATCAATGCAAAAGAAAAATGTAAATGAAAAAAACTGAAAAAACTCTTTTCTTCAAAAACATTTTACAGAGAAGAGTTTTCTCTTTAAAAATGACATTTGTTTGGGGTTACAAAAACCCACGGGATCATGAATGGACTCAGGGGTAATATTTCAGAAACCTAAATGTGTATTTGTGCTGGTTAGATACGTAAAGGGAATACTGATGAAATGAACAGCAAGGAGGAGCAATCTTTTCATTTCTCAAACCGTCTCTTACTCTCGGTCTTAGCTTGGGCTCAGACTTTTTGGGCTCAGACAATTTTGATTGCATCACACAAATGTGGGAAAAACTCATTTTTTTGTAACTCTGATTGCAAACATACACACACTAAAACCTGTGAAGATCAGAACAGTTCATAACATAACCTAACATAATGCGGGGCTTAACTTTTTCCAACTTTCCTCTCCCCTTTTTCTTTCCCTCTTTATCGATCTTCTCCTTAGTATTCCCATAGCTGAGGTTGCATCCAAGTTTTTCAAAGTAATATATTTTTATCAATACAGCCAGAGCATTTTAATGCTTAGGAGAAATTGTTTTTTCAATAAAAAGTAAAAGGATAGACTAAATATCATCTGCATAGTATGTAGGATGTTCTGCTGCATTCTCTGCATTTACAAAGAAATTGTATCGTATGTGTTCCATCCCACCCTGAAGAAATCAGAATTTGTATTTTATTTTTCGGCAGTTTGTTAAAAATCTACCTAATAAATGACTGTAGCACACGCATACACACTATTGATCACACACATCACCTTGCAGCATGCCGACCATTCAAGCAAGCTGCACTTTCTCTCTCACGCACACAACCCATTGAAATACAACAATAGATGGGCGGACAAGAGAGAGCAATCGTGCAAGAGAGAGACAGAGTGGAGAGAGTCCTGAAAATAATGGTTGAGATATTGTGTGAGATAGACAGAAAAAAGGTAGATGGAGAACAGGCCACATTGGCGAAGGCAGGAAATAGAATGTCTTAAGGCTGGGCCCGGAGCCACTACTAGTTGAAAGGCTGATTGGTGTCCGTCCCTTTAACTTTCACTGCTGTTCTCCTTTACACTTGCTGCCGCTCACTTTTTTCCCCATCTCATTCCTGCACCTTTGTCTGCCTCCAACCCCCATTTCACCCTTCTTTCTCAATCCTTCTGTAAAAAAAAGGTACCTAGAATTCACTGGGCTTGATCTGTGCACAGACTGTGCATGTATAAGGATCCAGAATCTCATTCAAATTCACCATTACCTGCTCCTGCACAAGAGAGCGGCCAATTAGCCGACAGCATGATCAAACAGTAGGCACAACTCCCCTATGGGTAATATTGAGTATGTTCCCAAACCTGACCGGCACAGTGTGGCAGACGGGCGGAGTTTCCAGTCAATTTAAAACCAACAAATTAAAATGGCACATGCAGCTTGTGTTGATCTGAATCCATCTGTAGGAAGAAAACAAGACCGCACTTGTGCAAACAACATAAAAACAATGAAAACTGTAATATTCCCAATAACTGTGTGTATGTGTGTGTGTGTGTGTGTGTGTGTGAGAGAGGTGAGTCTCTGGTGCATACTGGTTCAAACAGCCCAGAGCAAACTTGATTGTGGCTTCATGAGAATAACTGCAGCTCCATGGCTTCACACACGTATAGACAAATCACTTTTACAACTTCTTGAAAATATTCATATGGGGTAATCCTGTCAATGTAAACTGCTGTACTTTGAGTGAAGATTCACGATTCATGATAATCTATGTGCTCAGGGAGTATCATGACCCTTTGTTAGTAAGTGTTTACCAATGCAAGAATTACATTGATGTATAAGCCATGGATTTATGTTTAAACGCATAATATTCTATTTGTTGGGAGAGGGTGTACATGCAGATGTATTTACTCATAAATGTGTGCCATGGCTTTTTCATCCAAGTCACCGACCAGGCAACCTATTTTCTGCCTCTCCAAATCCCACACCACAACCCCTCTGTTTACTGTGGATATATCCCTCATGCCTTGTCCCATATCCCATAATCCTTTGCCCCTCTTCCAAGAACCCATGTCCGGCTATTGTACGCCTCACCTGTTCTACATTGCCAATTGTCCTAAACACCCTGTTATTACCCTTCATCTTTGGCCAACTTTTGTCCATGTTTTTTCTTCCTATTTGTTCCTTTGGTTTGCTCCATTCTCTACTAGCATTCTCTCCCTACATTCACCCTCGTTCTTCTCCACACTTTATACCCATTTTCACCTCAACATAAATCCATTTCTCCATCTTAAAATTCCTGTGATTTCTCTGAATACAATGATATCCCTTTCCTCTGATATTTTCCAAATGTTTTCCTGTCTCTTTCCTAATGGATTGACAGAGGGGGACCCAACCTCATTGAAGATGGAAAACAGAAAGAACATACTGCTTT